>NC_056057.1:70894676-71194676 GCF_016772045.2 Ovis aries | reverse complement strand
GTTTGAACTCCATGCTTTCACTGCTAGGGCCTAGATTCGATCCCTGGTTGAGGAAGTAAGATCCCACAAGCCATGCAGTGTGGCAAAAAAAGAGAAAGTTTAAGATGCAGATGGCCCCGGACTGACATCTTGGTTCTACCTAACTGGTAGTGCCAGCCTAGAAGTTTGGTAAATTTTTCTTTTAAAGATTGAGGGTGGTGGGGAGTCAATTGCACTCTCTCGTTAAAATAGCTTTATTACTGCAATAAATCTAGAGAGAGGAGAGCAGGGAGGGAGAGGCTCCCTTGTTAGTTAAACATGTTCCATTTGCACATTGGTTTGAATTCCCACGAGAGCAGTATCCGTGCTGATGGATCTTCCCCATAAAAAGGCCTTGGCACTGGGCCATTGTAAAATTAAAATGAATTCAGATTCATTCATGCATGCAGCTTTAATTTACAATTAAAATATTATGGTTACATATTTTAATAAGAATAATTAGATGGACCCAACTGAATCAACTCTTCTGTTTAATGAGACAGAACCCAGAACCCTTATGAAAAGGCAGGTGGCTGTGACAGAAAACACATTTCAGACGGTGTCTTTTGTGGAGTCAGGCATTTTTGTTCTCTGTATATTTTAATGTCCAGAATGAACAGTTTGAGTTTTCTATATTACTAAGGCCCTTTGGCTCCAGCTACGTGGAGCTCATCTTATGTGATATGTAAATAAGCAGTTTACAGTCTCATGGAGTGTGACATTCTAGCCCCTCCAAGGAACTGGGTTTGTTCCTCTGCCCAGGGCTTTCTTGGTTTAAGTGAGACAGTCTTGTGTATGTGATGTGACAGGAAGGGTGTGCTGAGACCTGTTTTGTGTGTGTGTGTCTCCCCAGCTCTCCTGAGTCGTGATGGCTGAGTTAAACTTCTAGAGATTCATGCCTTTTGGATAAGAGTTTTTATTCCTTCAAAATGCACGTACTTTATATTGGATATAATGTCAGTTACCATTTATTAGGGCTTCGCTGGTGGCTCAGATGGAAAAGAATCTGCCTGCAGTGCAGGTTCGTTCCCTAGTTGAGAAGACCCCCTGGAGAAGGGAATGGCTACCCACTCCAGTATTCTTGCTTGGAGAATTCCATGCCCAGAGGAGCCTGGGGCTACAGTGCATGCCATCACAAAGAGTTGGACACAGCTGAGCGACTAACACTTTCCACTTCACTTCACCATTTATTGACACTTGAGTGACAATAAATCCATTAGCTCTGTGGCAGCAGGTACCCTGAGCAGAGCAGAACCAAAGTGTCTGGGAAAGTTCCAGGCCCCTTAGGACCCAGCCACTCAGGCCCCTACAGGGAGAGTTAGAAGGGAGGTGCTGCTATTTTGGATGTGTTGGCTCTGAGCTTGACACTTAGATGTCCAAGATACACTTAGGCTGATTGATGGTAACGTTTTGGGCTTGCTCTAGGAAAGCATTTTTAAATGTTGATTTCTGACTGGAAACTGACTAATCTGGAACCCATGAATAATACTGAAGAATATCCATAAGCAAGGCCTCTACCTGGTGTCCTGTGATGCTGGGGACATTTAAAGGGCAACGATAAGACAAGACATGACCCTTTCCCAATCGCCAGAAATCAATTTGTTTTTCCTTCCTCCTTTCCTCCCTACATATATGATATGGTGTAATAATCAGGGAAACTGTGTATATAGTTTCCATATATCCCATATAGGATATATGAGAATTCTCTGTTATCTTTGAACAGTTTTCCTGTATGTTTAAAACTGTACTAAAGTAAACAATTTGTTTTAAAACAAATAGCATTGAGTTTTATGGGCTCACACATAAACATTTCTAAAAGATTTTGCAATGAATAAACCAAGGTATGAAGCAGTATTTACAGTGTGCTCCCATTTGCATTAAAAATTATATATATATATGTACAGGTGGCTTCCCAGGTGGCTCTGGTAGTAAAAAACCTGCCTGCCAGTGTAGGAGATGTAAGAGACTCAGGTTCAATCCTGGGTTGGGAAGATCCCTTGGAGAAGGAAATGGCAACCCACTCAAGTATTCTTGCCTGGAAAATTCTATAGACACAGCAGCCTGGAGGTCTACAGTCCATGGGGTTGCAAAGAGTTGGACACAAGTGAGCACATCCATATATAGACACATATATAGAGGAACTAAAAAGCCTCTTGATGAAAGTGAAAGAGGAGAGTGAAAAAGTTGGCTTAAAGCTCAACATTCAGAAAACTAAGATCATGGCATCAAGTCCCATCACTTCATAGGAAATAGATGGGGAAACAGTGGAAACAGTATCAGACTTTATTTTTTGGGCTCCAGAATCACTTGATTGCAGCCATGAAACTAAAAGACGCTTACTCCTTGGAAGGAAAGTTATGACCAATCTAGACAGCGTATTCAAAAGCATATTCAAAACATTACTTTGCCAAAAAAGGTCCGTCTAGTCAAGGCTATGGTTTTTCCAGTGGTCATGTATGGATGTGAGAGTTGGACTGTGAAGAAAGCTGAGCACCGAAGAATTGATGCTTTTGAACTGTAGTGCTGGAGAAGACTCTTGTGAGTCCCTTGGACTGCAAGGAGATCCAACCAGTCCATTCTAAAGGAGATCAGCCCTGGGTGTTCTTAGGAAGGAATGATGCTAAAGCTGAAACTACAGTACTTTGGCCACCTCATGTGAAGAGGTGACTCATTAGAAAAGACTCTGATGCTGGGAGGGATTGGGGACAGGAGGAGAAGGGGATGACAGAGGATGAGATGGCTGGATGGCATCACAGACTCGATGGACATGAGTCTGAGTGAACTCCGGGAGATGGCGATGGACAGGGAGGCCTGGCGTGCTGTGGTTCATGGGGTCGCAAAGAGTTGGACACGACTGAGCGACTGAACTGAACTGAACTGATATGCTACTTATGTATATAATATTATATATATGTGGCACATGTATACATGCTATATCCATATATATGCCAGTTATATGTATATATATATAATATTAAAAATATATAAAAGTCCTAGATAGGTGGACAAGAAACTAGGAGTGCAGTTGGAGGGGGACTTCATTTTCATGGTGTTATCATCTGAATTTGCAATTGTGTCTCTCTCTAGTTACATAATATTTTATTTTTATGATAGTGAGAAACTCTTCTTTTCCAGAGGTAGGTAAGTGTTAGGACGTCATTATGTTAGTGGTGTTAGTACAGGCTGAACTCAGGTTAGCTCTTAGATTCACATTTCTGACTTCCTCTCACTTTCGGTTGCCATATGTGTCTCTTGGTAAAGCTGTCCTCTTGAGATGAGTTCCATCCCTTTTTCTCTTCCTCTCTTGCTTCTCTTCTTTTACTGGCTTTAACTTTTCATTATAAAATTTAAACATATACAAAGTAGAACAATATAATGAACCCTTATATGCCTAAGGGTTCAACAATTAACACATTATTAATCCATGACCAAGCCCCACCCCCACCCATTTCCTTCTGCTACCACCCGGTGAATGATCTGAAATGAATTTTAGGCACAGTGTAATTTAATCTGTAAATATTTTGGTATGCATTTCTAACAAATGACCCTTCTTAGAAACACACCATATTATCACAGCTTAAATAACTAACATTAATTCCTTTATACCATCAAATATTAGTGTGCAAGTCTCCCTGATGATGTTGAAAAAAACTTTGTATATTTGGTTATTCTAATCCTGATGCGAATAAGGAATACACATGGCATTTGGTTAATATATTGCTTAAAACCTCTTATTCTGCCCTTTTTCCCCCTTGTGCAATTTATTTGTTGAAGAAACTGCACCTTTTGACCTGTAGACATTTTCATATTTTGGATTTTGCTGATCTTTCGTGTTCTTGTGGTGTAGTTTAACACAGGTTGGCAATTATTTCTTGTAAAAGGTGAGTCTTTTTCGATTCACTTTTCCTAATTTATTATGAGATGCAGAAAGGTAACTGTACTTAATTCTGGATGCTGCTTGTGTAGAGAAGCTTGTAACATCACAAATTATTATAATTCATGTAAAAGGCAAAGCTCACCCACAGTTATTTATCCTGAAGTAATAAAAGCTTTCTTAAAAGTCATCATTCAAAACTGCCAGAGGATGGCATTTAAACCTACTTCAAGCTATAAAGTGACAAGTAACATCCCTTGTAGTATGTCTTTTAGGTTATTTATTATAATTGTTATCAAGAAATAAAGGAAGGTTACTTGGTACATTTCTTCTGCCTTTCAAGCATGTTATTTGTAAAAGAATGTAGTTTGTGTGAAATGGGCTAAATTTTCATTTTGAGATTATTATGTGGGAGTCCTGGTTAGAACCCTGGTGAATAAGGTGTTGGGTTAAATTCTTTCTCTGTTGGCACTGAGCCAGGGCTCAACAGATTTTAATTGAATGAATGAGTCTTCCAGTTCAAATACATGAACATATAAAATGGTATATACTTTGGAATAGGAAAAAAATGTTCTGAGAAAGGGAGTATAAAATGAAACAAGTTTTCATTTTTGTGATATAAAATTCTCATCAAGGCTCTAAAAAACTGAAACTCATGAGCCTAACACCTTCTGCTTTGGGCATTATCTTTTGTCTGTATTCATCTTTTTGTAATCCGAATAAATGTTTTTTCAGTTAACACAGTTATGTTTACTATACTATAAAGATTAAAGCTAGACTACAGTGAAGATTTAAAAAGTATATCTGTCAAGATGGCTAAAATAAAAAAATAGTGATAATACCATTAGAAACTGTGATAGGTATGTAGTGGCATATCATTGTGGTATTAATTTGCATTTCCCTAATGGCTTCTTGTGAAGAACACTGAGCGCTGAAGAACTGATGCTTTTGAACTGTGGTGTTTGGAGAAGACTCTTGAGAGTCCCTTGGATTGCAAGGAGATCCAACCAGTCCATTCTGAAGGAGATCAGCCCTGGGTGTTCTTTGGAAGGAATGATGCTAAAGCTGAAACTCCAGTACTTTGGCCACCTCATGTGAAGAGTTGACTCATTGGAAAAGACTGTGATGCTGGGAGGGATTGGGGGCAGGAGGAGAAGGGGATGACAGAGGATGAGATGGCTGGATGGCATCAGTGACTCGATGGACGTGAGTCTGAGTGAACTTTGGGAGATGGTGATGGACAAGGAGGCCTGGTGTGCTGCGATTCATGGGGTTGCAAAGAGTCAGACACGACTGAGTGACTGAACTGAACTGAACTGAACTGAATGGCTCCCTGGGTAGCTCAAATGGTAAAGACTCTGCCTGCAATGCGGGAGACCTGGGTTCGATCCCTGGGTTGGGAAGATCCCCTGGAGAAGGGCATGGCAGCCCACTCCAGTATTCTTGCCAGGAGCATTCCTTGGACAGAGGAGCCTGGCGGGCTGCAGTGCATGGGGTTGCAAAGGGTTGGACATGACTGAGCGACTAACAAACACGCACAATGGCTAATGATGTTGCACGTCTTTTCTTGGGCTTCTTCATTGTCTGTGTGTCTTCCTTAGTGAAATGTCTCTTCATGTGTTTTGCCCATTTTCTAGTTGAATTCTTTGTGTGTGTGTGTGTTTTTTTTTTAAATGTTGGGTTTTGAGAATTCTTTGTATATTCTAACTATAAGTCCTTTGAGGATTGAGTGATTTGCAGATATGTTCTTCCAGTCTGCAATTTGTCTTTGCAGCCTCTTTGCAGGAGGTACAGAGCAAAGGCTTTTAATTTTGGTGAGGTAGAATTTAGCTCTCTTTCCTTTTTTTTTTTTTTTTAACATTTTAAATGATTTATTTATAGTATTTTATTTTTTGGCTGGAGTGTGTGGCATGCAAGATCTTAGTTCCTTGACCAGGGATCAAACCTGTGCCCCCTTCATTGGGAGTGCTGAGTCTTAACCACTGGGCCACCAGGGAAGTCCTTAGCTCTCTTACCTTGTATGAATTATACTCTTGCTGTCAAATCTAAGAGCTTTTTGTCTAACTGTAGGTTGCAAAAGTTTTCTCCTATATTTCTTTTCTAAAAGTTTTATTGTTCATTCAGTCACTAACTCATGTCCCACCCTTTGTGACCCCATGAACTGCGGCAATGCCAGGCTTCTCTGCCCATCACTCTCTCCCTGAGTTTGCTCAGGCTCATGTCCATTAAGTCAGTGATGCCATCCAACCATCTCATTCTCTGTTGCCCCCTTCTCCTCTTGCCCTCAATCTTTCCCAGCATCAGGGTCTTTTCCAGTGAGTCAGCTCTTCGCATCAGATGGCCAAAGTATTGGAGTTTTAGCTTCAGCATCAGTTCAATTCAGTTCAGTCGCTCAGTCATGTCTGACTGTGACCCCTTGGACTGCAGCACGCCAGGCTTCCTTGTCCATCACCAGTTCTCAGAGCTTGCTCAAACTCATGTCCATTGAGTCAGTGTTGCCAGCCAACCATCCAATCCATAAATATATACAAAGAAGTATATACTTCTTTGATTTTTTTCAACAGCATCTTATAATTTTCAGCATACAGAACCTATACATCCTTTCTTTTTGAATCTTCTAGGAAATCACTTGGTTAATTAATTCTCAAGCATTTCATGAGTACTTACTAATGGATGCCAGTACTGTGCTTGGTGCTACAAATATGAAAATAAAATATAAGGCCTTTGAGAGGCTAGTGGGACAGAATTTCAGAAGAGCATGCTGGTTGAACTGATGCTGTAGCTAAGAGCAAAGAAAATAATTTTTTCCACTCCAGAATAATGCGCTTATGTGAAATTGAAAATACAGTGAAATTGGAGATTTATTATTTATTGCTTAAGAACCACCAGATAGAATGTGTGTAAGGCCCAGGCTTTGGAGCAAGGCAGACCAGAGTTTGAAAGCTAGCTGAGCCTAATGGCCATTTGACTTTGAGCCAGTTGTTCAAGCTTTAGAAGCCAATTTTTTTTAAAGTCTGTAAAATAGGGTAATAATATTACTGACCTCTTAGGATTGTTGTAAAGATTAAAGGAAAACGTGTAAAACACCGCAGTGCATGACCCATATGCATGCTTTGTTCAGTATGATGATTTTTACTGTTGATTTCATCTCATATAAGGACTAAGGGAAAAAAGACAAGGTAGATGGATACATGGATAAACGTTGAACGTGGAATGGGGCTGGGAGAGGGAAGGGGGTACACTGAAACCAAGGCGTGATTATTATAAGACAACATAGGAATTAGGTTTTCAAACAGTGCAGCAGTCTTTCTTCAGAAGCCTGTTTCACATGGAGAACAGTAGGGATCAGTTAGCTTAAATTTTTAATTCTACTCTGCCTGACTTCTTCCTTCATACTAGAAATAATCATTAGGCTCAAGAAGTCATTAAAGTGTTTAATAAGGTTATTAAATTGACTAACTGCTGCTGCAGAAGCAATTTTCATAGGAAATCCATATGATTCTAGGTATGGAACTTGGAGCTGTCCTTTGTGGCTGACAGGCTGTCAACATTCCCTTGAAGGATGGTGGGCAGGATCATGAGGGATGCGTCTAATTAAGGGATTATAGGTGAACATTGGCTTCCTGGGTGTGCTGTTCATAGCTGGAAGTATCGTGAAACTTCACTAATTCCTACTAATTGTGGTGTGGGGGAGGGGAGGCCCATCTGAATTATGGAATATTTTAAAATAAATGTACTTTTATTACTTTCAAGTACACATTTTAACTCCAACTAGGCAAACAAATTGTCATCTGGTAGAAGTCTTAGGGGACTCCGGTTATTGGAGCTCTCAGGATGATTTTCAATTATTTCTATGTAAATAGGTGCTTCTGGAGTTCTTTAGGGTGCTCGAAAAACAGTTGATTCTCATAGATCTTAAACATTGCTCTTGTAGCCATGTGCTGTTAATTGGCACGCCCTTAGAGGAAGGAGTTTGTTAAATTAAGATAAACTTTAGACCAGCTGCTAAATAACTTATCATTAATTCATGGAGTCCAAGAGCCCAAGTGGATGAGGTTTTTATTTCAGTTGAAGTTTGATCTCATCTTTATTTTTCCCCTTGAAGACAATTCATTTATTCCTACAGGCATTCATTTATTCATTAAGTGGTATTAATGGACTGCTTTGGATGTGCCAGGCACTTAAGTTATACTGCAAAGCCTAAGCTACCCTAAAGGAGCTTAGCATCTAGTGAAGGGGGCCTGCAGGTAAGTACAGTGCAACAAGGCACGGTGAAAAGAGAGGATGCCCAAGGTCTGCCTGGAGGCGGCAGGGGCTTGGAGAAGAGTCAAATTAATCAGACTGGAGGAATCTGAGGATTTCCAGAGGAATTTCAGAAGGATTTCCAGAGACTGAGTTACATTTTGAAAACGGATTTGAGTTAGCAAAAAATGAAAGAACCAGATGATGACAATAAAGGAAAAAGCAGAAAGCGAGATGAGGACTGCAGTGCAGGCAGAGAGAACAGCGTGTTCAGAGGCGTGCAGGGGTGAAATGACCTATCATGTATGGTGACCCAAGCTTCGTCTTTGGAGATAAGTAGCGTGAAAATCATGAAAGGCTGTATTGTGCTAGCTACAGAGTTTGAACTTGATCTTGAAGGTCATGGGACAGGTTTGTAGGATTTTCAGCAGGAAAATGACATCATCAGATGTGTGCTTTGGAACTGTTCTTGTTTTAGTATGGGGGATGAATTGGATACAGGCCCAGAGATCAATTAGTAGCACTTGCATTAACATTGGGCATGCTATCCGTCCTTGGGTCAGAGCACTCACAGAGGGAATAGAGTGGTGTGTGTATCAGAGGAGTGTGAAACTGCAGGACTTGGTCAGCGAGTCAAAGACAGAAGTCTGGGGACTCTGGATTTTTGGCTTGGGTTGCTGGGGATGAGATGAGGAGGAGGATGTGGGAAGGGTGTGGACTCTGTGCACTAATGGGATTTTCAAGTGAACCTTCTGGGCAGGAGGCTGGATATGTGGGGAGATGCCTGGACCGAGATGGAGAGAGAATCATCAGTTCGTGCTGTGTGCTTGAAACCATATGTTTGGATGAGGTCACCCTGGAATGGTAACAGGATGTGAAGAACAGCAGCTTGGGATGGCTCTCAGGGCCACAGAGATGTGGAAGGGAATGAGAAGGAAGGAAGCTTACCATTTAGCACTTCAACCAAGTTAAAGATTTTCAGGACTGAGAAAGTATTTGGAGACTTAGCACCATAGTTAATTTTGAGTGTGCATTTTGAGTGTGCCTCCAACTCAAAATACGCTCTCATCGGAGCCTGCATTGCTGTGTTCTTAGGAGATTTTTTTTTTTTCCCAGCTTAGTTTTAGAATCTGTTTTCAACATATCCTTCCCTACAGAAAGATTAGATGTAATGAGTATTAATAAAGGTAGAATCTGAGAATTCTAACCCATTAAGATGAGGGAACTAGGTTCCTTACTGTAATTTGTCATTATGATATTCATTCCTTCTACAAATATTATGAGGGGCCTGCTCCGAGCAAGTCCTGTGAAATCTTCAGGTCTCTGCCTTTTACTGAAAAATTACAGTATTAAAGTATTTGCTACTAGGTTCTTAAATTAATAAATTTGTACTTGAAAAAGATAATTGTGTTAGCGTTTCTGAATTGCTTATTACCAAGGTCTATGGGAAGACCTTCATGCTTTGGGTTTATAAGCACTTTCCTGTCTATATAATATTTGACTTCATGTAGCACAATAAAATTTTCCTGCTGCTTTCACAGGTATTTTATAATTTGATCCTCTTAATGAACAGCTGAGATAGGTTGGATAGCCATCATTCCTATTTTCCTGATGTAGAAACAGAGGCTCAGTGAATAAGCACATAATTTAGGAAGTAAGTGAACAAGAATTCACCCCTGGTCTTGTGACCATAATTTCAGTGTTCTTTCCATGAAAAGGGACATATTACTCAAAGTTTAGATGTTAGTAGTTGGGCAATAGCAGACAAACAGGGGGGAAAAGTTCTGATTTTTTTGAGAAATATTTGTCATTACTACCATCTTCAATTAATAATATGTTGAGTGGTCAAGGAGTCTGTGATGCTGTAGTAACTGTGGATTCTATAATTTTAGTTCAGAAACCCTTTTTTAAATGACAGGTTTGTATAAAATTGGCAAATGCATTTGTTTGTCTTTTCGTTTTTGTTTAACCTGGGGAAAGGCTCACTATTTCAGTAACGGGTGTGTGTCTTCTGCTGTTAATGTGGAACACTGAACTGTTGGAAATATTTAATTTTCCCTGTGGGATTTTCAAGAACTTCTGCTTCTCCAGTGGAAAAGTGGAGCTGCCAGCACCCTGTGAGGGAGTGTGGCCTACATGTGACTGGTTGACTAGGAGACTTCTCCCTTAGTCCGGCTGAATGGGGGCAGGATAACCTTGGTAGCCCTTGTCAACATTCTGTCTTGCCCTGAGTGTATGGGGACACTTTAGAGGGTTAGATGTGGTCTACCCTGGACTCTGATCTTCTCTCCTATCCTTAACCTATTTGTCCCTCTGTTTATTGATTCACTGATGATTGATTCATTCCTTCTAAGAACTATGGGTGTGTGAAAAGCACTGCGGGAAAATGAGTTACGTACACACTCTGGTAGCAGATGGCGGTGAAATGTGTCCTGAGGGCAGGGTGCCTGGGTTCTGTTTCATTTCTGCCCCTGGGCGGAATCTGCTTTACACTGAACCAGCTACACTTTATGTAAGAGGGGCTCTTATCAACAATTGTTTTTATAATCCTTCTTATAATTAAGAATGTGTGTTTAAGAAATAATGGCCAAAATGTTTAGAACATTGCTGTATTGTTGCCTTGTTTTTATTGTCTGTCTTCTAAATGACTTTAAAAATACATAATGAAAAGATTTCAAAATAAGTCTTTTTGGAGCATTAAGTCGTCACCTCTGTATGCGTATTGAGAACAAGCAGTTGGGTAGAAATCTCCAATGCAAGAACAAAGTATTACTTTAGAAGGTGAGACTTACAGGTAGCAAAAGCTGTTTAAGGGAATGTGGACTGTCTTTCTCCCTTTCTGTTAATTTTCTGTCTTGCACACTCTCATTTTATTATCTGCATAACAGAATGGAGGTTCTTTGTCCAGAAAACTCCATAATATTTCTTCTGCTGCTGCTCTGGAGGATTGACAGCCTGCTTCTCAGATGTGCTAAAGCAAAGCAGTAGAAATGCCTACAATTTCAGTCCTGAAGTCTTTTTTCTTCTTCAAAACAAAAGGTTAAAAATATGTAAAATGAAATTCAGTTAGCAAATTTATAATCACCAAATGAATTAATGATACTTTCAAAGATTATCATGCCAAACATAACAATTTTTTGTTGTACATGTTTTCATATTTTAAAATTAAGCTGATGTAGTGAAGAGCACTTTTTCAAAAAGTATTTTAAAATTTACCCCGTGTTTCCTGTTCTTATTATCTTTAAAAAGGAATAAAATGATCTACTCTGTATTTTTTTAACTTCTCTAACTTTTACCTATAACATGAGGTTGTTATGAAGAAGTAGTTTACCACATGGGAAAGTGTATTTTAAGAATAGAAACATATGTTAAAAGTACCCATCTTTCTGTTCATATTACTAAGTTAGTATTGCTTATTCTCAGGCATGGGGTGCGCAAAAGTGATTTTCAGCCCTCCTTGCTTGCTTTTCACACGACCTTTGTCACTCTTTCTTGTTAGTGTTCTAGCAAGTAACTTATCTGGAGAAGGACATGGCAACCCGCTCCAGTGTTCTTGCCTGGAGAATCCCAGGGACGGGGGAGCCTGGTGGGCTGCCGTCTCTGGGGTTACACAGAGTCGGACACGACTGAAGCGACTTAGCAGTAGCAGCAGCAAGTAACTTATCAGGCAGGGCCTGTAGTTTTAATGCAGAGAAATGAAATGACCTTTTTTAAAACTTGATAAAAATGTGAACCTATTTTTCATGATTAAAAATTGAAAATCAGTTTCAGAATACTCTGTTCTTATTGTCTTCATATAACCTGTAAAACCAAATCGAGCCCAGCTCAGTTTTGCATTATTGTAAAAATTCCATTTGTGGCAATAGTGTTTTTTGGACTTCCTGTGGTGCTTGATTCATTAACTTCTTGTTTTTTTAAAGGATTACAACCACATAAGTTAAAGCGCCTTTCAGTTTTGTTCTAGTACAGTCATTTCTCTCAGCCCTTCGGAGCCCTACTTGCAGTTTGGAAACATATTTCTTTGTGATGCCCTTACAGGAATTTGTAAGTGTCTGGGTTCGAGATCCTAGGATTCAGAAGGAGGACTTCTGGCACTCTTATATCGACTATGAGATATGTATTCATGTAAGTATGCCATCAATAGTACATAGAAATCATAGTAATTTTTAGGTAGCATTCATTTGATGGGTACTACGATATAAGTGAAATTTATAAAAATGTTTCTAATTCAAAGAACTGAATTTGAATGATTGCAACTAATGCTTGTCTCTTAAATGAAGTAATATGATGGTTCCTAAAGTTGAAAAATGGACTTATTTGAATTCCTCGTTGTACCTTTGTTAATATTAATATTTTAATGTTTATTGCCTTCATGTTGAAGATGTGAAACATCTAAAATTCACAGAGTTTTTATAGCTCATTAATGGTATTTCTTTATGATCTGTTATGGCATATTTCTGCAGACTATATTACCTGATAAATCTTAAGTTCTGGGAGGATGTTGAGTTCTCTGGAAAAGAGATGTGCAGTGTTTTATATGTAGAACAGAAAAGTGGGAAATGAATATGTGCAATTATTTTTGCCTTGGTCTCAATTCTGAGTAATTAAGAGAAGTAATTAACTAGAAATGACTTATTTTATTAGGAAATAATACTGTATCATAATCTTTTGAGGAGTATTGTGTGTTGTGTGGCCTCCTATAATTATCTTGAATAAAGGTCTTTTTCTGTAAAGGGCCAGGTAGTAAAAATCTTTGGCTTTGTGGGCCGTACAGACTCTCAGGATAACTGAAAGCAGCCATAAACAATACATAAATGAATGACTGTAATTGTGTTCCAGTAAAAGTTTATTTGTGAAGACAAGTGGTGTCTGGATTTGGCCCACAGGTGTATATAGCTTATTAGCCCTTGACCATGAAGATAGTCATTTCTTCTGTCTGATTTAGTTCAGACTTCTCTTGAGAGCATAGAAATGGGCTCAGATTTTCTCAGTGACTGTGTAGTATTATACAAGTGAGATAAAATTTAGCCACTTTTTACTCTTCCCATTGTTAGTAGCTAAATTATTATATTGGTCACCTCAATGCCACTAAACTTCTCTTTTTTCTCTTTTCTTCCCTTTTTCTTTCAAACTTCCTCAACTTAGAAAATAAGTAAAAACTCAGAATGCTTTTTTTTTGATGATGGTGTTGAAGGGCATTATCAGGGTATGCCTTGTATTTTGATTTTGCTTTGGTTTTACCCATAAGGTCACTCTAGATATGCATTCTGTGTGGAAAATTATAACACGAGTATATAAGACTGAGCATTTGAAAATGAAATTCTTTAGTTGCCTTCTGACTTCCTCTAAAAAATTTGTGGGTCAAATTTTGACATATTTATTGACACACTTTATAGTAGGTATGAAATTGAATTATCCTCAGGGAGTTAATGAAAGTATAGATCCTTCTTTTCTACATAAATAACTTGATGTGAGTTCAGAAATGTCCATTAAAAGCCAGAAATAATGGGTTCCACAAGTACTATTTGGTAGTGCTCCGGCATTTTTCTGTGGTAGTAGTGGTTGGCACTTCTCTGAGATTCTAATAAATTGACAATAAATACATGTTCTTGGCTTGGTAGATAGCAGAAATCAGCAACTAGATTTAGAGGAACTTAATAAATTAGTTTTCTCAGTGTAACCTGATCCTGAAGAGGCTTCCACCTGTTGTATGACTAGGAATGGGTGGGGAGCCTGGATAGTTCTAGTTAGCCTTGCTTAGACACTGCACCCATAGACCCATAGAGCTTTGCAGGTAGAGGAGCTGGTGTTTAAACCATTTAAATTAGCCTCAAGGGAAATAATACCAGACAACTCTGAAGTCGTAGCATTTACCTGGAATTTTAAACTAACAGATGGTCGAGGTGAGTAGCCCTTCATGCATTCTCTCCTGAGCTTGTCCTGCAAATGAAGGACTTATAGATAGACCTTTGTCTGGTGTGGGCACCACATGGATCTCCAGTTATTCCATCCACAGTGGTTCTGAGCAGAGAAATGAAGGGAGCTGACCTGGACTCCGTCTGTGCCCAAGGCTCAGGAGGCTCTGCAGTGGCCTGGTCCTCTCTAGGGAGAGAGCACTGAGAGGATGCCCACCCAGGCCTCGCTGGGGCACAAACTCTGATGTAAACGGCCTGCCGACTGAGTCCCCAAGGGTCACATCAGAAGGAGGCCCTGGTGTGCTTTGAAATCCACACCACAATGTTATTATTGTGCTACAAACTCCATCTAGCGCGTTTTGCTGCCAAATTGTCCACAATGAGATTTAGGCCAGTAACTACTTTGTGGACAAATTTCTTAACCTCTCTGCATCCTGAGATTCTTTGAATTTTATAAAGTTCAGGAATACCAGGAACTGTGCTGTACATCTCATGGGGACGGTTAGGAATGCCTACTATCACTGACACTTCCCAGAGAAAACAGCCTTTGGTGCATATTAAGCAGGTTGATAACAGTTTTTGAAATAATATCAATCTCTGGGGCAAAAAAATTTCTCATTTGGTAGTATAAAGATTATTAAATAGAATGTTGAAATTAATAGGCAGAATAGAGATCTTCTTACAAAACCAATAGACATAAGCCAGTCTCTTGTTTTACACAAAGGAGAAACAGCCTTGGGTAAAACCCACAGGAGAAGCATCGAGGTTTTGCTTCAGGTAGGGACTCTGAGGGTGGCTTTTCCTAAATCTGCCTTAAAGTAACAGAAAGTACCAGTTACATCTAGTAACTAATGATAATATTGAGATAACATTTACCATTGCATATTGTCAGTCCTGACAATGACCCTGGGAAACAGGGATGCGCTAGCTCATCCCTATTTTCCCATCTGAGGAACTGGAGTTCAAGTCACTTTCCTTATAGCAGAGCCAGTACTGGACTTTGGGTTCTCCACATACATACTTGTCCTGTGCACCACACGCCTCTTTCACTTGATCACACTCTCTTGCACACCTAGTAGAGAAGGGGAATGCTGATCTCTTATTTAAAGGTGACTTCAGGATCCCTGGTGATTTGTGTGGTCTGTGGCGATGGCCGTATCAAGGACGTGGCCTTCTGCAATGTCACGTTGAGGACCATGAGAAGGTGTCGCTAATCCCCAAAGACTTCTCCATGGATGGATGGATGGGGTTAAATGCAATGGATAACCCTGAGCTTTTACTGATCATTTATGCTTCAGGATTTTGTCTAATATTTATGATTTGCCTCTGAAAGGAGTGCTATAGATGAGCAGGAAGCTACGTCAGGATTCAGGGAAAGGCAGGTTCATGCCTTGCCGTAGGACATCACTGCTCATTAATGTCACCCCAGCTGTCTTCATGGATGCTATGTTGGTGGGTTATATGCAAGATTTGAGTCTGGCATAAATGCAAATCTATTTTTGATTTTTAAAATCCTACTTTAAATGAATATTGGGACATATAGAGTGTTAAAGATACAAGAAAAGCACATTTTTGGCTTATGTTTTTTGTTTTCTTTAAACAGACCAATAGCATGTGTTTTACAATGAAAACATCCTGTGTGAGAAGAAGGTATAGAGAATTTGTGTGGCTGAGGCAGAGACTCCAAAGTAATGCATTACTGGTGTAAGTGATTTAAAGAGTATATTGAAAAAGACTTTATTATTATATTTAATATTTAAAAATTTGACACACCACTATATATAAAATAAGTAACAATGAATAGCACAGGGAACTATATTCAATATCTTGTAATAATTTATGGATAACAACCTGAAAAACAATGGAAAACACCTGAAACTAACATAAGATTGTAAACAATATACATCAATTAAAAAATTGACATGTATTGATATATAAGAAGGATTTTGTAGGCTTTCTTCTCAATTGCAATATATAGCTTTATTTTTTTGGCTGTTGCCTCTGAATTCAAAATTTACCACTTGAATTATACTAATTTATATGAGTATTGATCATGAAAGTCCTCAAAAATGTTTAAAAATATTTTTTCTTTAAGTTAACTGATTTCTTCATATCCTTATTGTATAATATAACTATAAAATATGTGTATAATTATATAATAATTATGTGATAATTATCATGCATGATTTGCTTTCATTTTGAGGGATTTCTGTAACTAAATCACCTTGATTTGATGATTAAAAAAATTTTTTTTTTCTTTCTCATAAGACAACTGCCAGAACTTCCATCTAAAAACCTATTTTTCAACATGAACAATCGCCAGCATGTAGATCAGCGTCGTCAGGGTTTGGAAGATTTCCTCAGAAAGTAAGTGTGCAGAAACTCTGGTGGCCAGATGGGACATGCGAGCACAGCATTCTGTAAGAACTGAGGGTCCTGTGGTCAAGCTGGAGAGAATGTTCCTGTTTCTAAAATGTTGATAATCTGCTTTGGAGGGATGCTCAATAATTTATTTCCTATGTTGTTAGCCATTCAGTCGTGTCTGACTCTCTGCAATCCCGTGAACTTTAGGCCACCAGTCTTCTCTGTTCAAGGGATTCTCCAGGCAAGAATACTGAAGTGGATTGCCATTCCCTTCTCTAGGGTATCTTCTCAACCTACGGATTGAACCTGGGCAGATTGTAGGCAGAGTCTGAACCACCAGGGAAGCTAGTTTAATCCCTGCCTCCATCCTTACATGTCTTTCTTTTCTCTGTGTCTCAGATTTCCTTTCCTTTCTCTCAAAAGAACATCAATCATTGGATTTAGAGCCCACCCTAAATCCAGGATCATCTTGTCTTGAGATCCTTAATTTAATTACACCTGCTAAAACCTTATTTCCAAATAAGGTCATGATCATAGGTTACTGGGATTTAAGAAGAACATCTCTCTCAAGGAGACACAATTCAGTCCTCTACAGTAACTTTCAGGTATTGGGCAATAGAAGCCAATACTAATCCTCCTCAGAACTATAAATCGATTTGTGCTGTGCTGTGCTCAGTCATTTCCTATATTAGAGCACCACCTTGTGGCTTACCTCACACAGTGCATATTCAGGACCAAACCTTCCAGAAAGAAAACAATGAACTAATTGAATCAGATAATAAATATATACTCCCTTAAGCTATAAAGCAGAGCCAAATTGCTTGGGAGTTTAGCTGACAAGAGTAAAATTTGCCAGGAAATAAATGTGCCTTATTAAAAGGCACTTCTTAGAAACTCTCTTTATTTACAATGTTTAGGATCGACATACCAACATCAGCTCTACAGTGGGCTGCTAATACTGTTCTGAGATCCTCTGAGTGAATAACTTGTTGCTACTCTTTGGAGGGAATGTTTATAAGGGAGTATTTATTGGTGTTTAAATAGTCTTAGTGGGTTATTAGGGCTTCCCAAGTGGTGCTAGTGATAAAGAACCTGCCTTCCAATGCAGGAGATGTAAGAGACATGGGTTTAATTCCTGTGTCAGTAAGATCTGCTGGAGAAGGGAATGGCTACCCACTCCAGTATTCTTGCCTAGAGAAGCCCATGGACAGAAAAGCCTGGTGGGTACAGTCCATGGCGTTGCAAAGAGTTGGACACAACTGATTGTCTTAGCACACATGTACACAGTGGGTTATTCTCTGGAACACTTGGTAATGGTTGGTACGGCAGTGAAAGTGACTTGAATTCATACTGCTATAATTCCTCTTTTTTAAATTTCTACTCTGTAATCCTGGAATATTCATCCCGTGGGACAATACACTAATCTGCACACAGACTCTGAGGCCAGACTGCCTGGGTTCAAATCCTGCTTCTGCTACCTATTAGCTGGGAATTTAGGCAAGCCTTTTACCTCCTCTGTGCTTGTGTTTGCCCACCTGTAAAATGGGGTGATAATAGTATCTACTTCATAAGGCTGTCAAGAGGATTAAATCAGTTAATGAATGTAAAGCTCTCACAACAGACTGAAATATAATGTGTGATATCCAAGTGCCAGCTACTGTTTTAATGCACTTAGACATGAAATAGCTTTGAGCTAATTTTTCTATGTTCCTATTTATAGATAAGGGAATAAGCTGAGTCCTATGACTACTAGTTACTGGCAGGGCCCAGTCTCCTGAACTCTTTTTCTACTAGCTTCAGGATCTGAAGCCATCTTGAATTTTCTACTTGGCACCTTTGAGCTAGCCTGAAATAATATACTGCCCTCTGGCTCTCTCTCTCTATGGCTCACTCATCAAAGGCTTGGGTATTAAGTATCCACATGAATATTAATATTTATTTCTATTAGATTGGTATCATGCTTTTCCTTTGAAGGGGTCATGGAGACATACAGCAACAGCCAAGGTTATAAATTGAGGGAGGGCTGGAAAAGAAAAAGGGAGGGTAGAAACAGAGGAATAAAAATGACAAGAGAACAGAAGAATCTAACCAAGCCAAGTCCTCAGAAATCCTAACAGTGGTGTTCTGTGGCGTTTCATAGGCATGACAGAACAAAGACCTGCTCAAGTTTTTCCTGCCCTTTCCCTTTGGGGATAGCTCCAATTTTAATTGTCTATATGAGACCCAGGTGGCTGATGGCCTCTCCCTAAAGAGCTGATCCCCACAGACAAGTTTGCAGAGTGGCCTGTCACTCCAGATGCTACTGGGGAAAACTGCAGACCAGCCATCGCCAGTGAGTCCTGGACAGGGCTAGTCATATCCTGCAGTCTCCATAAGCATCTGGGGAGCTGCCTGTTTTCTGTAGAGAAGTATCCTTATTTGACATCAAAGGACACCATGTGTCTCTTTGGTTATGTTGCTTGTTAAGCTCAAGGCATGTGTTTTTTTGACTAGGAATTACTTCATTGTTTTGAACATGACCTTTCCTTGCACAATTGGGCAACCAAATTCATGCCGGTGTGAGAGTCAGTAGGCTGTTGAGGGGTTGTGCTTAGTTACTCTAGGTTATTCTTGCACGCTGTATGGTTTGGCAGTTTGCTGGTTGAATTTCATGCACAGGTCATAATGGAAAGTGTCCTGGGTCAGGAGCTCGAGGGATTGGATTCCAGCTCTCCTGTGAATCTTGGCTCCTGGTTGTTTTCTGGCTCTGTAACCTCAGAAAAGTCAATCATTCCTGTGAGCCTTGGTTTGCTGGAAAGTGCAATAATGTAATACACGCATCACCGACCTCATGGATAGTTGTGTCATTCAAAGGAGGGTTGGGAAAGGACTCAGTGAGCCAATGTATGAAGTGACTGCTTTTGACCAGGCTGGGTACTGAGGATATAGGACTGCACAAGACGGACACATATCCATGTCCTTTTGAAGCTTCCATTCTAGCGGGGAGGCAACTGCTTACTTATCAGGGATGTCTTGATTCATTAAAGTTGAATCTTGATGTCATCCAGAAGTCAAATCATGGAGCAGACACCATTGTGAGTATTTGTCCCATTATGGTCTGTGAACATTAGTCTCCAAGAGATGAATTTCACATGAAAAATGAAAGCTGGTGCTTCTGTGTAGTCTGCTCCTGAAGGAAACAAGGAGTCTAATACCACACCATTGGATTCAGTCCTCACTTAAATGCTCTGAATGCTGTGGCCCCTGCTATCCTCCCCACCGTCTTTTCTGTGCCCCTCAAATCTGATACATAGTCTTGTTCTTTGTCCCATGTGTGTAGAAATAGCAACCTTGCATGTCTTTGCCTCTAGTGGACCCCTCTGTCCCCCCAGCCTAAGCCCACTTTGGGAACCTGGATGCCACGTGCAACTCAGCCATCTGTGTCCTGGCCCCACCTTGGTGTCCTCTGAGGCCCTGTGGGTTACCCGTTAAGTGAGGCTACTATTGGTACCCTGTTCCTTGTTTGTAGGGCACTTCTGGAATTTAAGAAGAAAACACCACAATATTAAAGTACGGAATATGCCTGTGTATTGTAGATTTTTAGCGTGTACTTTTAATTATTGTTGGCTGCACCACACAGCATGTAGGATCCTAGTTCCCTGACCAGGGATTGAACCTGAACTCCCTGCAGTGGAAGCACAGAGTCCCAACCACTGGACCACCAGGAATTCCCTTTTTAGCATGTATTTTTAAGACTTGGTTTTTAAACTGGTGATGATGAAGGGGAATGAAATTAGGGGGCTCCCCAATAAATGCCCCAAATAAAACATGCTGCTTTTTGAATTCTTAAAAAACTTGGTTTTTATATAAATTTTGAAGTTATAAACCAAGAGTGTTATATATGTTCAACCTCTTTGAAACCAAAATACTGCTATTTCTGTGCATAGGTGTGTATCTATAATATAAATATGTATTTTTTCCATTTTAAGGTCATTTGTGAAGTAATACATATTTGATAACAAAGTACATAGCCAGGCAGTCTTCATAGAGAAATTAGAAAGTTGTTCCTTTGCTGAGGTACCAAATAAGAGGAATTTATACCATTTTATTGAAGACTGGCTATGTTTAGCTTTTTACATGTTTTATCTCAATACCTATGACAATATTAGGGGTCAAGTTTCATCTCAGTTTTATAGATAAGGAAATTATAAGAAAGGCGGAGGCACTATATTAATCCCAGGAACTGGCAGCTTTATAATTAGAACTCTTAAATGCTAGCTAAAGTTGGTATGATTGTGAAATTTTTCAAATGTATTCATTTTTCCTCAGTCTTGGGTATAATCTCCCTTTGGGATTTCCTCCCTGGCTAATTTTAAATTGTAAGTCACTTTTACTAATAGTTATGAACAAAGAAGTTATAGACTAAATTATAGCTCTGTTGGTAAGTCTCCAGCTATGAAACTGGCATTCCTACTATTTTTTGTACTTTGCTATCACAAGTGGGTGCCAGCTTTTCTTCTTTACTGAATTCATCCCATTAATATAACTACACGTACCTTACAAGGTAGACTTTCATATTACAGTTCTGTATGTCTTAAAAATTTAATGAATTTATATAAAAAATTTTTTATGAAAGGGTATCATGGAAACACTACAGCTAGTTTTATACACACACAGACACACACACACACATAGACACACACACAATTTTCATAAGTCTTTATGTTCAATAGAGGGCACCACAGCACAGATCATGAATGTCTTCAATGAAGATTTGTAGGTTTTGTTTTTTTCTCATGGTAAGAGGTAAACAGGCTGAATTAATTTTTTTTTCTACATCAAACTGCTAACCTTCCACCCGCTATACAGATGTGTATATATATCATTATATTGGGTTCTGTAGACTCAGGGCATCCTTAGTTAGGGTTACATGATTTGCATAGCTATATATATTCTCAGCTGAAGCAATATAGAATACACCTAATAAACTCGTGTTGAGGAAAACCAGATTTTCAAATGTGTTTAATTCGAGCAAAAACAGGTTTTGCTTTGTTTAAAGTTATTATGGAGAAAGGAATAACTTTTGGCTCATGTTATAAATACCTTGTGCTTAAAATTCCTTTAAAATTCTAGAGGCTATTTTTTGTTCCTTTTATGAGGGCTTGAAAATTATATACGTTTATTTTTATGGAGACTTATAAAGGTGACATTTTACTGACTGTTTTACAAAGTACTCTTTAAGTTTGAAGTTGATGTCAAGTTTGGAGTTGATTTTCTGCTATTAAATTTGTTTGTGGCAAATGTGGTTTAAGTATGACTAGGGTAAAAATAGGATTTAATATTATGATGGCAGTCACAATACTCTGATATATAGTAAATCAGATATTACTTAAAATGAACTAATTATGCTTACTGAACCAGATGGGAAAACACTGAAAATTTTGTATTTTTAATTTTGGAATGAAACACTTGACTGAAAATAAAAATCATAAATACAATTAAAAATTATTTTTGCTTATTTAAAACTTATCCATGGAGTACAATGGCATAAATTTAGCTAACCAGACAGAGGAAATTCACAAAACCTAAACTGGGCAGATGTTATTGCACTCAAGACTCTGTACTGGTCTTCAGATGTTCCCAGCCACATCCTTCTCCCCTTTCAGAATTTTGAACTAGGTGTGCCAAGCTCCCTCTGGCTGTTCACTTGTGTGTCCTCCAGATGGCAGTATGAAGCAGAAAGACAAGAAGGAAATAATGAGTCTAATGTACAGTAAAATTGGAAATTGAATTATAGTTCAAGAAAAAAGACAGTAGCCTCGAGGTTCTGATCAACCTGGACTCTGATCACTTTTGTTTGCTGTACCCATGTGTTAGGTTACTAGCAAGTTAATAACAGTGTGTGACCAGTTCAAGGCTCAATAGAATTGCTTTAGACATGAAATAAAGCTAAAATGAATTTGTGTCCAATATCATTGGCATTAGTGCTCATTACTTTTGTGGTGTAATGCCTTGAAGCATCCAAAATCAATTTTAAAGATTACCCATTATTTTATAAAGAAAATAAAACACATTTCCAACAGAAACAAAGCAGTAAGTATAATCCCATGAACAGTTACTTGTAACATCATGGGCAGGAAACCACTGACAAAAGGACACAGGAAACACTCAGTTCAAACTTCACAGCAAATGCAAGTTAATATTAATGGGTCGTTGCTGTATAAATCTTCTCTTGATTTGAAGCATTTAAAACAAGAGTGGTAAACATTTATAAATGTAGAAAATAAATCTCAAAGAGTAGTAAAAAGGATTTACTACTTTACTCCTTGTACTTGGTAAATTAATCTTCATCATGTGATATGGTCATTTACTGAGGGAATTCAGGGCAGAGGACATGGAAGAGTAGAAATATTTAGCTATTTTGCTTGAGGCTTTGCCTTTTAAAAACGCACAAAGGTTTTACTTTTCATTTTAGTAGGTCAGTAAAGAAAGTTTTCTCAAAAACCATTTGTAAACCTATCTGAAGCAAAGAGGACAGCCAGATTCTGGTTTTGATACTGTGTATTGTTAGATGCTTGCCTTCTTTAAGAAATAACTGTCTTATTTGAAAGAGAAGGAAATATTCCAGTGACCTTGGTTTTTAAGTAAATTGACATGAATGATCAAAAGAGATTTACTTTTCTAATTAACTTGTTTACTTTTCTAATTAACTTGTTTTCTGCATTTAAACACGCAGAATATAAGGTAAGTTTTGTTGGTCTGAAAGACTCTATTTCTCACAGATCTCCATATGAAAAATCCTGTGTTGAACAGAATTATACTTGCGTTTCAGTGTTCCCGGTTTGTCCCCAGCATCCGGTCTTAGTGTTTTGTGTTATATCATTATTGAACTATTAACAGAGACTAAATTATCATATGTCAAAATCGTTGCTAAAAAGAGAAAACCAGTTTTTATTTAAACATAAGGGTGTTCTTTGATATGCATTTCAGAAAAGACACATTAACTGATAAAATGAATTTGAGCATGTATATCTTTGGCTACAGGGCACTTTTTCATTCTCCATGATGTACTAGCTGAAATCTGTACTCCCTTTGTAAACTTTGATCTTTGAATGTGGGAAGGCTTGTATGTACTTGTTATAGACTTATCATATTTTAATTACATACATGGTAAAACTGGCTGGGAGCTATTTTATTTAGTGACTCATTTTAAAATATGCTGAAGATTTTGGAGAAATTTCAGGTCAACCTTAACTATTCAAAAAATGCTCCCTCTCAATTGAGCCCTTGTGAACCTTTATATAAGCATCTTTGTAAAGTTTGAAAATGTAAGACATGCTGAGAAATGTATTGACTTTTTGATACAGTTTTTAATAGTTGTTGAAAGTTTTGATGTTTCATGACAGCCTAGCCAATAAAGATCACAGAACTGACATGCTGGTAGGCAGTAAATTTTTTAAAGGCAGAATAAATTTCTCTATCTAAGCAAAATATTTCCATAATTAATCCACATGGTCATAACAGATGGTTAAATTGAAGAAATGTCCTTGAAGTTATTCTTTTAACAGATGTTCTTAACTATTAGCTTCATGTTTTTACTCACCTAAATTTCCAAATAATCGAATAAAAGTTAACATATGCTTTCATCCTTTTAATAGGGAGAGTCTGTAATTGATGCCAAGTTTGCCAGAGTAGAGAAATCACTTCAGTGGCACATTTCGAATGTTTTTCTCTCTCCCATCCTCTAACTGTCCCTCCCTGTGCACTGATCATGTCTTCTTTTTTCTTTTACATAGGGTTCTACAGAATGCACTTCTGCTTTCAGATAGCAGCCTTCACCTCTTCCTGCAAAGTCATCTGAATTCAGAAGACATCGAGGCATGTGTTTCTGGGCAGACCAAGTACTCTGTAGAAGAAGCAATTCACAAGTTTGCCTTGATGAACAGACGTTTCCCTGAAGAAGAGGAAGGAAAAAAAGAAAACGATATAGATTATGATTCAGAAAGGTATTTCCTTGCATTTTGATTTAACGTATACATATTTATATAACACATCGTACACATATGCGTGTGTATAGACATATACACACTCCACTTTTTGTTGATGTAATACTAAGATAATGAAAAAATTAATTGACTGAGATTTTATTGAGCTGTGACAGCTCATCATAGTAGTCTTCACACACACCTCCACACTGAATTAATGAATGCAGTAGAAATTCAATTATCTGCATTCTGATTATGTGACTTTCATTTAGTCAGACTTGAATTATTCGCGTTTAAATTATCTAGCTAAAAAAATATCCAACTGCACTCCAAATGGCTAATTAAAAGTCCAAATTTCCTGTCTCTCTTTGTGACTGGAGATAATTAAAGTTCTCCTCTGTTACTCAGGCTTTGAGTGTGTTGTGAAAACCAATTTCCTCTTTTTATTATTTTCCCCCCTCTCTTCTTTTCCAGTTCATCCTCTGGGTTTGGACATAGTAGTGATGACAGCAGTTCGCACGGATGTAAAATGAGCACAGCTCCGCAGGAATCCTGAAAAATAATTCTAATGTTACCATTTTAGGAATAGCAAATTGTGTCCAGTCATAGAGAATAAAGCTTGCGAATAATATATTCTTACCTAAAGCTCACTGTCATATTAAGTATTTAAATTTGTAGAGATGTTGTGTTGTTTATTAGTGGTATTTTTATGTTGTCTTATTTTGGCTAAGCTTCTGTGAAAAGCTAAAAGCCTGTGAATGCAGCACTCTCCTTGATCAGCGCACGCTATTGGTAAAATGAGATCCTGCCCTCAGATGAAATGATTTATATGTTTAAACAAAATCTAGTTGGCTTTATTGCATTTTAAAAGATAGGTAAATAGGTAGCATTTCAAATCCAGATGGAGCATTTCTTCTTGTATTACTGGGGCAGTGTTAGCATAAACACAGCAGGTATGTGTATGACTGACGGCACAGACCAGAATGCCTCTCAGACAGGCAGCTGGAATTTTGTGGGTCCCTCCTCTGCACTGGAAAAACACTGAGCTTTGGAATGGTTGATTGAAATATTTTAAGAGTGTTTAACCTTTCCATTATTCTATTTCGCACTTAGATGGAAAATGTATCTTATGAATAGAGACATGTTAAAATAATGTTTACATCTTTAAAAATAAAAAGCCCAGAAATAGCGCTAGTCATTTTGCTTATATTTGCAATATATAGAGGGCTTCCCTGGTGGCTTAGCGGTAACGAATCTGCAATATATAGATTCAGAAATACATTTTCATTGTCCAAAATCAGCTTTAACACATGGTTTCTGGGAACAACCATTTGTTTTCATTATCTGTGTGTAATTAGAATTAGAGGTTCATGATTTATTTTCTGACTTAATGTGCAATTTCTTAGCACTAGATAACTTTCAGTATCTGTGACGGTTGCTTGTTACTTTAAGTTAAAAGTAGGATCTTATAAAAATTAATAAAATTTGCCAGTAAATATTCCCATAATATAGAAAAGGATATGAACTTGCTAATTTCAGAATTAATTATTCATTTTTAAAAAGTCCTTTCTTTTAAGGCATCTGCCTAAGGACTGGTATAATTTAACAAAATGTCTCTTTTTATAGTGGTCAAAGATAAAATATCTTAGATAAACTACCTTGAACTTCAAATTTCAGATGAGGCAGCATTTTCTTGAGATAACTGTTCATATGTCTTCCTTGTTGAATGGTATGAAAGATCTCTGAAATTAACAAGAAGATATCTTTATATAAGGGGGATAACTTGTTGCTTTAATTAAATGTTACCTCACCCTCATTTTAACTAGGAGTTTATTAAAAGTTACTGTATTATTTTAAAAAGCCTTTGAAATACTTGTTAACTGAGAGTCAACAGAAAAAAATTAAATATAGAATATAAATGATTTCCTTAATTTTGCCTTTTTGTTTTCTATTTGGTCTAAAATGTTATTGAATTTTTTGTAAATATTTTGATTTAATGTATCTTGGATCTTATTACTTTATCATCTAAGACTCATTATTTTAATACTGGAGGAAAAAAGATTTAGCAATTTCTTTTTATCTTGCTGACATGTGACGTTTGCTATTCAGTCATTTCAGTGTGGTCACCAGCTCCTTGGCAATATGTATTTGTATTCATGTTATGTTTTACAGTAGTTTTGAAAAGCATATATCGTGCCACCAATTGTAATGTAATTCTTAGATGATGAAACTATAGCCGTCAAAATTGATATTAAGTAATGCGTAATACTGTGGTATGTAAACTTCATGAGATCATTTTCACATTAAACATGAAAAAAACAACATGTTTGTTGGATTGCTTATTTTATACAATATATTTCTTCTGACTTAGATCTAAATTCAGTATATTTCTGAATTATCAGTAATTTTTAATGGATAATTTTGTTAAAATTTGATTTCATATTCACTGTAGTTGTATACATTTAAGGCATAGCCTTGGTTTGGTTGTTTTGATATCTAAGTACTGGCTTCTTAAAACTGATTTCCCAGCAGCTGAGAGATTTAAATGAACTTCAGCCCCTAGTGGCTTTCTTGCTTTGTTCAAGTCTCTTATTTTTCTCTGGCATATTTTTATAAAGCTTTCTTTAGAGAAAGAAAACAATTACTTACATGACTAAATAAAATAGATGTTTACTTAAAACTATTTAAAATGTAACAAATTTAAAGAATTCTTAACCTGGATGTTTTATGATTTATATACAGCAAAACTATGTTTCTCTGGCTAATTCTGAAAGGGCACGATATTCACCTATTAAGCTAGTTTATGTGTTCTGTTTCAGAACTGAGTTTATGTATAATCTGAAAGTGTCAACAATGAAAGTCAACAACCTGTTACTTAGGGCTTCTTTTAAAGTCTCACTTGGAAGAAAGTGATTAAAGGAACTGAGTTAAAATTTCAAGTTTTAAAAATTACTAAGGAAAAACAGAAATGCTACTCTTGAATTATGTACCTTAAGATATTAAATATCTTGCAGGAGCTTTTTAACTCTGGTTCACATTTTACTAAATAATTAAATACAAACAAGTGATATGCAATAACCTTACTATAGTAAGATTAAAAAAATTCTTTTATGGCTCTTAAGAATTTAAACAAATTCATTTTGCTTAGCCACAATTACCATTATATCCCAACATTAAATTGAATGCTGTTTTGAACTCAGTTTATGTTTTTTGGTGCCTTGAGGATTCATCATTATTGAGCAGCTGTGGTACAGATAAGGTTTTCAATATTTCAGCCATAAAGGAAGACCCTTTTCCATGAAAGGCTTCTAAAATTTTAAGACAAAAATAGCAAAAGCTTATTCTATTTCTAAGTAAGTTTTCTTCTTAATAATTTAAGTCACTTTGTGAATACAATGCAGCATCTTTTCAACAGAGGGACAATTTATTTCATACTATTTTCTGCTTTTGTTTGGAATAGAGACCTTTATTATATATATATATAACATGTATATACACACATTTTCAAATACAAAAAACTGTCTGAAATTATTGTAATTAGACATTCAAAGCATAGGTACAATTTTCCTTTGTACATAAAGGTCATACGGAATTAATACATTTTAGCAGAATGGAATTCAAAAACTTTACGATGTACATAAGCAACAATTGCTTTAAATTTGAAATATTTACAAAGGATTCTGGCTTTCTTCTTTGCCATATGCAGCTCACAAACGAGTCACCATTGTTCCTTTAAGTCAAACACAATTGCTCTTCACTCTTGATGGAAACTTTTCTAGATCATTGTTAGGAACAGTGCACTGGACGCTAATTTATTTTAGCTGCGCAAACTGGTAGTTGACCCCTTTTCTCCAAAATTCCAAAGACTTCCTTTCAAAATAATAGGAAACAAGAAAAAAAAAAAGCTACAATTTTTCTGCGGAATTTAAAGACACTATACAGATGGTTTATGCTAAACAGGAAAATACCCTTTCTCCCCCGACGAGAAGTGTAGACGCATCCAAAACCCCACACCGCTTGTCTTTGCTGCTAGAGGCACAGCACGGGTATAACTTGTGGTTGTGTTTTTGCTTGCTTCTTACCTCCGGGCCTTCTTTATAGCTCTGCCCCCCACCCCACCGGCGGCGGCGCTCCCGCTGCGGCACCCAGGCCGCCTGTTGGCTGCGGCGCCCGGCCGGCTCGCGCACACTCCCCGCGCCGCTGCCCGCACACGCGCGCTCCCGCTGCCTCCCACCCGGGCCGCTCCGCCGGCCGCGGCGACTGGGTGGCAGGTAGCGAGCCAGCCGGCCTCAGTCCAGTAACCCATGGCAACCGTCCTGGTAACCCATAGCAACTGCTAGGCGGAAAGAAAGGGGAAAAAAAAAAAAAAACCAACCCGGGTGGAGGGGGGCGGCGGGTGGTGAGTGGGAACAACAACCGCAAAGAGACAGGATTTACAGCTCCGACCTGCAGTGCCCCCTCCCCTGCCCACCTGCCTCGAACGTGGGCACCGCGAGGCCCCCTTCCTAATAGAATGACAGCTTGGCGGCTTGAAAAAAATAATAAAAATAATAATGCAGAGGGGCTTGAGGTGACGGGCTTGGTGCGGGAGGGAGGTTTGAATATCGATAACCCCCGGGGACTGCAGGTTCAGTCGTTTCCGGGGCCCTGCTGGTTTGGGAGCGGGCGTGGAACCGGCTGCCGCCAGTCGCTCGGGTGGGTTTCGGGCTTAGCTGGGTCAGGGTGGCCGGGCCGGAGCTGGGGAGGCGGCGGCGGCGGCGGTTCTCACTCTAGGGCTGGACTCGTCTTTGTTCTGCAGAAGCTCGCGCGGCGCTGCGCCCTCGACCCCGCCGCCGGGCCCAAGAGAGGGCGAAGACGCGCTGCCGGCTAGGGTGTGGTTGTGGCCTCTAGGGGCCCAGAAGCGCTCCGGGGTCGCGATGGAGCTGGGGCGAAGCCCACGCGTTCCAAATGTTTTATCTGCGCCCGCACCGCACACGTTGGTTGTCCCCTCTCCCCTGTAGTCTCCCCAGAGCCCTAAATAAACCCTGCGGTGGAGGCGCCTTCGCGTTAATGCGCCCCCTTCCTTGTGGGTAGGGAGGGGACAGGTGCGCTTGGTTGCGGTACTGCGTCGCCGAGGAAGAAGCGCGTGCTTCTGGGTCCTGAAACAGCCCTGGGTCTACGTTTGATGTGTGCGTGTGTGTGGAGGGAGTGTGGGGGGAACGTATAGGGAAAGACAAGTCCTTCACCCCACTGAAGGGAGCCCAGAGGCCGAGCTTCCTTTACCCTAGAAAAAAGGCCGCGGCCAGTGGCAGACCTGGTGCAAGGCTGCAGGAGGACAGAGGGGGGCGCTGCCAGGCCAGCGGGTGGCCCGGCGATCCGTGGGAGAATGCGCCTCCTGGGGTCTGGCTAGCCTCTGCCTGGTGGTGTGATGGTGGGGCTTCCAAGTGGAAAGAACCCACGCCCTACCCAGGTTTCCGTCGGTACTTCGGAGCGTCATCTGTTCATTTACTTATTCTCAGAACAGCCAGCTGTCAAAAGGATGACGCAGGAAATACAACCGGCACTGGTTCCATTGGATACAGAGCAGCTAGGTGCATAAAGAGTCCACTCCACCAGAAGTGTAGTGCAGTGAAGAGAGATGGCACTCGGAATTCCGAACTTGGACCCCTTACAGTTCTAGATCTAAATCTAACCATTGGAATTCCAGGTGCATTTTGATTTTTTAATAAGGATTAAAGTCTGGATACTTTTTAAAAAGTCTTTTGAGATCTTAATCCTCAATTATTCGCCCTCTGTAGGTATGTGCCAGTTACAAATAGCAAAACCATCAGCAACATTCAACACAAAGACCTGAACAGGTATAACTCACATCTGCACAATATATAGTCCTGAAAAGGTGATTAGATCAAGTGTTTTATATATCTAATACTTGCACTGGTAAACAAAAGGGAAGCTGGCTAAAGAATCCTATTTTAATCTTTTCATAAAAGAATCTTCTGAATACATGTTTCTGTTGCCATCGATCTTAGGGAAATTTGGTATATTTTTCATAAACGTGCACGTTCTGGGCTCTGCTGCCTACCGGGCACCAGGTAAAAAGGAGACTGTAAACTATCACACCTGTGTAAACCTTAAGAGACAGCTTGCCTGCCCTGGGATCCATTCAGTACAACCCCAGCCCTCTGCGTAGTGGTGTACTGGGAGCCCTGTGCTGTAATTTAATTTTTTTTTTTAACAAAAGCAATTATAGAAAAGTGCAAATTTAACGGGTGACATTTAACATTTTGCCGTGGCAGGCAGCCTCCACTTAAATGGGGCCTTTCTGCAGAACAACAGGAGCCAAAAGGCCTGTGTCATGGAGTAATGTAAGACACAATCTGGGCTGCAAACGCACAATGAATCGGGAAGGATTTATGTAATTAATTGACCAGTCTTAACCTGTTATCGTGATGTAAGGAATTTGGAACTCATTAATTTGGGTTCTGACAGATTTCATATTAGAGCTGGCAAATATGGATTGAGCCTCTTATTCTTGTAGCAGCTGGAATTTCCATGACAGTGAGGATTAGTGAAGAAGACCTATTGCTGGAGTCAGACTGCCTCTTTGTAATCAGTAGCCCTGCTCTGCATTAAAAGGAAAATGAAAAAAAGAAAGAAAAAAAAAAAAGGAAAAAGCATATTACCTGGCTGAAGGAATGAAAGGGGCTGATTCTCACCCTGCTGGTACGGGTGTTGAGCTCAAGCATCTGCAGTTGAATAAAAACATTAATTTTAGCCATAAAGTTAGGTGGTTTCTCAAGCACCTTGAGAGAATAAGAAGATAGAAGGGTCTCAGGGTCAGGTTTACTATTGTCAAAAGTAAAAGGGATTAAAAGATGGAGCCTTTGAATTTCCTCTACGTGCACACGAATGTATGAAGAAGGACATAGACGTCTTAGAGGCAAATGGCAAGTTTTGAATAACATATCCACAAATAAGTGATTCGGAGCCTTGAAAGAGAAACTGGCTTTCTCCGGAGCCATTGACTGTCTCCTAGTCAGAGCCTCTTTGTGGATCTCAGGAAACCCAGAATTCATAGAATGAGCCATTCGTCGATAGTCTAATTTGTGTCCTTTTCACAGTATATGATGGTTAATGAGTCACCCATTTGGAAATGTCTAGTTTCTTCTTTGAGGTTTTAAGAAAACCCAGTAAAAATCTAACATTCATTTTCACCCTCCTTGACAATCAGAAAAATGCTTGATTAGAAAAAAAAAAAAGGTTTCAAGATTAAACTAAATGCTTTTTCTTTTTCTTCTTTTCACAATCGGTTTCCCCTATTGCTGTGCAATGTGATAAGGTTAATGTAACAACTGCCATAAGGATCATTAATACAGGAAGATAAGCAAAGTTGCACGTTTAAAACATTTTCAGGGTATCATTTGCCTCCTTCTGCTGATAAAGGGGACTTTGGTAACAAATGCAGAATACAGGCGCTGAATATTTAACTTTTTAGACAGAAAGCCCAATTGACCTTTTCTAGTATGTTATTATTCATAAATACTCTACGAAGTTGAGTACTGACTGCTCTTAAAATATGTTTTTAAATTTGTACGTTAAAGAATTTCCAGTCAAACAACTTCAATTTTAATATAAGAAATAGTGCTATAATGTGAATCTTTGCAAAAACAAAAGGATTTCCAATCTCCTCTCCCACCTTTTTTTTTTTTTTTTGCTGTCTTGATTCCAACCAGATTCCAAAGTTTTGTTTTTTTTTTAGTTAGTGATAATGGAATTTGATCTAGTAATGAAGTACTTGGTACAAAGATTTGTTTTGTGATTATCTTGTTAAGAAGTGATTTCTTCAGCTGTGGTTCCATTTAAGTGCATGCATGAAGATAAACACTGGAAATTTGCATCAATATATTAATGTTATCCTTCACATTGAGAGCAAAAAAAGAGCTAGTAGTTGTTATTAGTATTATTATTTCAGTGGGAAGTCTGTGAAGATAAACAATTGATATCAGCAAGACTTGGATAACTAGTGTAAACCATGACAAGGGCGATTAATAGTGTGTATAAACACACTTCAAATTTGTATACACCATCTCAGCTCTCACCTAGGGATTTCTTTGTATTTTTTTTAAGAGAGTAATTTGTAAGTTGACAATTACAAGGTTATCAGCTCTTGTGCTGTGTGTACTGTTTATATATTGGAGGTATGGAATGGACACTTTGAAGTGTGATTTACCCAAGAGAGTGTTGACAGGAGGGAAATCTGTGGAATTGAGTTCTGACTCTGCCATTAACACATACCCAAAGGCAGCTCCCACCCTCTGTAGACTGCAGTATTCTCATCAGTACAATAAAAAGACTAAATACAGAATGTCTTTAAAGGTGTTAATAAATGTTATTTTAAAAAAAGAAAGAAGAGGAAAAAAGGAGGTAGGGTGGAAGTTTTCATGGCCTATTATTTTTGCAGGACTTCCCAGTCCCTTTCATATGTTGATATATTGTGTGTGTGTATTTGTGTGTGTGTGTGTGCGCGTGCGGGGGGTGGGGGCGGGATACTGTTACAAAATTTTGTCCAAAAAAATAATAACAATTTCATGATCTTTTGAGTCTATAATACTTCAGATATTTTTCCCAGAATGATTAAGGGACGCTTGTGTTCATCCTTGGGTTTCCCAGGTAGCTCAGTGGTAAGAATCTGCCTGCCAATGTAAAGAGATGCAGGAGATGAGGGTTCCATCCTTGGGTTGGGAAGATCCCCTGGAGGAGGAAATGGCAACTCATTTCAATACTCTTGCCTGAAGAATCCCATGGATAGAGGATCCTGGGCAGCTACAGTCCATAGGGTCGCAAAGAGTCAGGCATGACTGAGCAACTGAGCACGTACATGTTCATCGTAAGTGTGCTTGAGGATATGGTGTGAGAGATGGGTGCCTGCATGCTCAGTCACTAAGTCATGTCTGACTCTTTGTGACCCTATGGACTGTAGCTCCCTAGGCTCCTCAGTCCGTGGGATTTCTAGGCAATAATACTTGGATGGGTTGCCATTTCCTTCTTCAGGATATCTTCCTGTCCCAGGGCTTGAATCCACGTCTTCTGAACTGTTGGACAGGTCCTTTCCCACTGAGCCCCCAGGGAAGTCAATGTGGATATCACTAAATGAGAAGGATTCCCTTTCAGTGACCAGGTTCTGTAAAGAGGTAGGGAGTATGGTGCTAAGTTTAAATCTTAGGTTCACTGCCTAAAGATGAGTGGCGTGGGGTAGGTCCCTCAACCTTTTGGAGTTTGTTTCTTTATATACAACATGAAGATAATAATACACCCTGAGGGCAAGTTGTGAGGTGCTGATGAAATCAGAGCAAGTTTCCTCTGCTTGAAAGGCTCTTTGGGTTTCCTTATTCATGCCTTCTTGCCTGGTTCATTTCACCTAGTTATTCAAGACTCTAATGAAATGTCTCCTGGTGCAGATGCCCACTCTGACCACACCCCCCGCAGGGCAGGGACGCTTTTGCTGTTTCCACGCAGGACCTACTTCACATTCGCACTGCCTTTCTGGCAGCACCCATGCCCCTGCGCTGCACGGTTGGTCACCCATCTTCTCTTCAGGCAGAAGCCCCTGGAGGATGAAGAATGCATTTTATCTCTGGCCCGCCCCAGCCTCCCAGCACCAGCCACAGTTTAATACAGAGGGAGTTCCAGAGTCAGAGAGGAGTTAAACTCCTATGTAGGCAAAGGGTCTGTATACAGACCCTTCTTAAAGCCCCTTTCCTGTGGTAGAACTAGCAAAAGTAGCAGTAGACCAACTTCAGGAATGGTGGTAGGTGATTCAGAGAGGTCTGCCTCCTGGAACTGGAAGACGTTGTTGTTGGGAGGGTGTAGGAGAACCTGCTGTTACAGTGCCTCATGTCTCATTTCTCTGTGGCAGAAGACCTTCACATGGTGATGTAGGTGTCCATTCACGAGGTCTATATGGCAGTCAATCAAAGCTTTGCTTGAGATTCCTCTTTTCGGTTATCAAAGAAACCGTTCGATGAAATATTTTGGTGAAATATTTCTTTTGGTTAATTTGTTTCTAAGACACTGTGCCTAGCTCAGTTTGTACATAATAGAGTAGTCAATATTCAATAAATAGTGGATGATTAAGTTGGAATATTTGACTTGATGGACAGACTAGTATTTTTTCCAAACATAGTCTGCTATGTCATATAATCCCATTTAAAGCTGAAGCCCAGTCTGACTTTTAAAAAGCAACTGAAAAATAATTTAAAGCCTTACTGAATTCTCTTTAAAAAATACCAAAGGACTCTGATACTAACCTCCAAAACTTTCTTAAAAGTCTCAGTCCTCTTCTCTTTCTGTCTCTAGATAGATATACATAGATAGACATAGATATTTACATCTCACATTTCTTGTCAGCTTTTTTTGAACTTGTGATAATTTTAGTCTCTTCCAAACTTCCAGATCCTAGCCCACACTGGCTCTTGCCTTTTCCTTGTTCTCTAGCCTTATTTACTGTTAATGTAAACCCAATTCTCTCGATTCCTGCCCACACTTCGTTCAACCTGGGCAGCCATAGCTCAGGAACTAGTCTGGCAAAGACAGAATTCTCCTGAAGGATGTGGACAGGAGGACGGGGAGAGGAGTGTGGAGTGTGAACAATACTGGGGGGCGGAGGGTGGGAATAGTCGGCTGTACTTACAGCTGATTAGGTTTTCCCCTGTGAGCAAAAATGAGTAGAGTGAAACCTGCAGTCTAACCCTGAAAAGAGAACTTCCCAAAACTCCTCCTTTTGTTTAGTTTCAACGAATAACAAATATTAGCTTGCATCCTGTATTTGCTTTTCTCTTTGTTGGTTTACCTAAGTTCATCCTCTGACCTTCACGGGACCTCCTCTAAAAGTCATCCTGTGAAAATCTACTTTATTTCTAAGGACCTTTGGAGAAAGAGTCTGTGACCTTCTTTGGCAATTCATCACAAGGATTAACAACTCCTTTTAGAAAATTATTTTAACCCACGGACCTCATGCTATACATGTTAATCCCAATCTATGGCCAGGGTCAGTGTGGAAGAGGCTGGTGTGAGGCCACAGGGAAGGACAGAAACTTCTGGACGGGGGAGCATTTGCCTTGTATACACACTGAAATTCAAAGATCCTGAAAGCACTGTGTTGGATTGTGCTGGCCTGGGGAGGTGAGCGACAAAACACTGGTGGATCAGATGCAGCCGACACAGTGGTTTAGAGTGTGTGTGTGTGTGTGTGTGTGTGCACTCACGTTTAGTTGTGTCCAACTCTTTGTGACCCCATGAACTGTAGCCTGCCAAGCTCTTCTGTCCATGGGACTTTCCAGGCAAGAATACTGGTTTAGAATACAAACATATTTTGTGTAAAGAAAATTAAATTTTTTCTTAACCTTTTATTATCTGATTGAGATGTTCTCAACATTACTACTTCCTCCTAAGTTTTGCTATAGTAACGTATAGTTCTTTTCTAAATCAAGTTTGTCAATAACTGTATAAATAATAGACTTCCAGACTAAAAAGTGACATTTTTATAAGGGTTTTGATGGTGAGTTGGATTGTGAGCAATTTAAGGTAGTCTTGGTGCCATCTAGGTGTTTGTATGGCTTGTGGTTCAGCCTGATCTCCAGAGGAACAAAAAAAATGTAACCATAGTAAATGCTGATTGAGTTCTAAAACCCTGCCGACCAATAAGAGAGCCCAAGAAAAGTAAAGGAATGGGGAAGATGAGTGAGACTGTGCTGGCTGTTAGAGTAAAGGAGACTGTTTTGAAATTCGTTGTTCAGTCGATAAGTCGTGTCCTACTCTTTGCGACTGCATGGCTGCACCACAGCCAGTCTCCTCTGTCCTCCACTGTCTCCCGGAGTTTGCTCAAATTCCTGTCCATTGAACCAGTGATGCCATACAACCATCTCATCCTCTGCTGTCCCCTTCTTTTCCTGCTCTCAATCTTTCCCAGCATCTGGGTCTTTTCCAGTGAGTTGGCTCTTCGCATCAGGTGGCCAAAGTATTGGAGCTTCAGCTTTAGCATCAGTCCTTCTAATGAATATTCAGAATTGATTTCCTTTAGGATTAACTGGTTTGATCTTTTTGCAGTCCAAGGGACTCTCAAGAGTCTTCTCCAACACCAGAATTCAAAAGCATCTATTCTTTGGCACTCAGCCTTCTTCATGGTCCAAAGACTTTATGGTCCAGTCTGTTTTGAAATAGAATGTAACTAAATAAGGGGCTTGAGTTATGTAGAGAACTCTGTAGCTATCAGAGTGCAATAGCTCAAATGAGCGAGAAATCAATTTCTCTTTCAGGAAGTCTACAAGACAGGTGGACAAGTCCTGCTCCAGGACCCAGGCTGGGGGGCTGGCTCTGCCATCCTCCACAGGTGCTTTCCAAGTTCGCTCCAGTCATTTCTATTTCCAGCCAGTGATAAGGAAAGGAGATAACACAACTAGGGCAAGCACCTTTGAATTTATTTTTCAATAGAAAATTCCAAATATATTGAAATAAAAGTGGGGATAATGTAGTATAATTCATCCCCATGTGCCCATCACTCAGTTTCAAGTTAGGGTCATATGGTAGAAGTTGTACCATTCTGTGCCCCAGATATGTTCCCCTTTCCTGGATTCTTTGAAATCAAACCCCAGACATCCTTAAACAGATGATCTGGTAGTTGTAACCATCACCACATCTCTTGGTAAGAACTCAGGCTCATGGCCATGTCTAACTGCAGGAAATGCTGGGCCATCTCAAGCAGGGCGGCTATAAACCCAGAAAGAAGGAAAAGAAGCGGTACTTGAGATTACAGGCTTTGAGGAGACTCCTTGAGAAAGGCCAGAAAGATGGAAATTAAATGACTCAAGGAAAGACTAAGGTCATTTCTACACTGCAGTGAAATCCAAATGATGAACAACTGCATGCTAACAGATTATGAAAGGACACAGGGAGTCTTAGGCACTCGGATTTTCAGCAAATATGACATTTGCTGAACAAAAATAGAAGAGCAAAATGAAGTGACTTAGAAAGGCACCACAGAAGCTTACTCTTTCTTACCGGTGTAAAAAATAACAGAAGAAATTATTTTAGAGGACAGTCAAAATATGTGTAAATTATGAACATAGGTTATTTGCTTCCACTGTTGAAGTTCTGTCTTTGACAGTGTTCAGTTCAGTTCAGTCGCTCAGTCATGTCCGACTCTTTGCGACCCTATGAATTGCAGCATGCCAGGCCTCTCTGTCCATCACCAACTCCTGGAGTTCACCCAAACTTATGTCCATTGAGTCGGTGATGCCATCCAGTTGTCTCATCCTCTGTCATCCCCTTCTCCTCCTGCCCCCAATCCCTCCCAGCATCAGTCTTTTCCAATGAGTCAGCTCTTCGCATCAGGTGGTCAAAGTATTGGAGTTTCAGCTTTAGCATCATTCCTTCCAAAGAACACCCACAGCTAATCTCCTTTAGAATGGACTGGTTGGATCTGCTTGCAGTCCAAGGGACTCTCAAGAGTCTTCTCCAACATCGCAGTTCAAAAGCATCAATTCTTTGGCACTCAGACCTTTCTTCACAGCCCAACTTTCACATCCATACATGACCACTGGACAAACCATAACCTTGACTAGATGGACCTTTGTTGAAAAAGTAATGTCTCTGCTTTTTAATATGCTGTCTAGGTTGGTCATAACTTTCCTTCCAAGGAGTAAGCGTCTTTTAATTTCATGGCTACAGTCACCATCTGCAGTGATTTTGGAGCCCCCCAAAATACAGTCTGACACTGTTTCCACTGTTTCCCCATCTATTTCTCATGAAGTGATGGGACCAGATGCCATGATCTTCATTTTCTGAATGTTGAGCTTTAAGCCAACTTTTTCACTCTCCTCTTTCACTTTCATCAAGAGGCTTTTGACTTTCTCTTCACTTTCTGCCATAAAGGTGGTGTCATCTGCATATCTGAGGTTATTGATATTTCTCCCGGCAATCTTGATTCCAGCTTGTGCTTCTTCCAGCCCAGCGTTTCTCATGATGTACTCTGCATATAAGTTAAATAAACAGGGTGACAATATACAGCCTTGATGCACTCCTTTTCCTATTTGGAACCAGTCTGTTGTTCCATGTCCAGTTCTAAATGTTGCTTCCTGACCTGCATTCAGCTTTCTCAAGAGGCAGGTCAGGTGGTCTGGTATTCCCACCTCTTTCACAATTTTCCACAGTTTATTGTGATCCACACAGTCAAAGGCTTTGGCATAGTCAATAAAGCAGAAATAGATGTTTTTCTGGAACTCTCTTGCTTTTTCCATGATCCAGCAGATGTTGGCAATTTGATCTCTGGTTCCTCTGCCTTTTCTAAAACCAGCTTGAACATCTGGAAGTTCATGGTTCACATATTGCTGAAGCCTGGCTTGGAGAATTTTGAGCGTTACTTTAGAGCCTGTGAGATGAGTGCAATTGTGTGGTAGTTTGAGCATTCTTTGCCATTGGCTTTCTTTGAGATCGGAATGAAAACGGACTTTTCTAGTCCGGTGGCCCCTGCTGAGTTTTCCAAATTTGCTGACATATTGAGTGCAGCACTTTCACAGCATCATCTTTCAGGATTTGAAATAGCTCAACTGGAATTCCATCACCTCCACTAGCTTTGTTCGTAGTGATACTTTCTAAGGCCCACTTGACTTCACATTCCAGGATGACTGGCTTTAGGTGAGTGATCACACCATCATGATTATCTGGGTCGTGAAGTTCTTTTTGTACAATTCTGTGTATTCTCGCCACCTCTTTTTAATATCTTCTGCTTCTGCTAGGTCCATACCATTTCTGTCCTTTACTGAGCCCATCTTTGCATGAAATATTCCCTTGGTATCTCTAATTTTCTTGAAGAGATCTCTAGTCTTTCCCATTCTGTTGTTTTCTTCTATTTCTTTGCATTGATCACTGAGGAAGGCTTTCTTGTCTCTTCTTGCTATTCTTTGGAACTCTGCATTCAGATGCTTATATCTTTCTTGTTCTCCTTTGCTTTTCACTTGTCTTCTTTTCACAGCTATTTGTAAGGCTTCCCCAGAGAGCCATTTTGCCTTTTTGCATTTCTTTTCCATGGGGATGGTCTTGATCCCTGTTTCCTGTTTAATGTCATGAACCTCTGTCTATAGTTCATCAGGTACTCTGTCTATCAGATTTAGTCCCTTAAATCTATTTCTCACTTCCACTGTATAATCATAAGGAATTTGATTTAGGTCATACCTGAATGGTCTAGTGGTTTTCCCTACTTTCTTCCATTTAAGTCTGAATTCGGCAATAAGGAGTTCATGATCTGAGCCACAGTCAGCTCCCAGTCTTGTTTGCTGACTGTATAGAGCTTTTCCATCTTTAGCCGCAAAGAATATAATGAATCTGATTTCAGTGTTGACCATCTGGTGATGTCCATGTGTAGAGTCTTCTCTTGTGACAGTGTTAGAAAGTATTTAACAGTGTTTGAGATTTTATGTATGTCCATGAAATAAAAGGAACAAGACACCACAGAACTTAAAAAACCTGAAGTGGTCTTTTAGTTTAAAAGGCCAGTTTGGAAAATCCCATAGACGGAGGAGCATGGTAGGCTACCATCCATGGGGTCGAAAAGAGTCAGATATGGCTGAGCGACTTCATTTTCACTTTCTTTAAACTAGTTTAATGAAACAATAATGTCAAAAATACATTTATTGAGCATATCCTATATTCTAAGGATTGTCTTGAGTCCTTCAGGAGATACAATGATAACAGATACATAGTTCTCAGGGGCTGTCCATCCGAGAGCAGATACACATGAAAACACCTCACCATAATACCAGACAGAATGAATCAGGGTCCGTAGCTGAAGGACAACTAGTAGACATAGTAAACATCCATTGTTTCACCTACCCACTTCCCTTCTCTTCTCACAAGTCTCTTGATTTTCTTCAGGCCCACCCCTTTAGCTCTCTGTTCACAGTGGAGCTGGCTCAACCTCCATGTCCAGGTTTCTTTACTTGTAAACTGGGTATAATGCTGACCCTACACTGAAACATAATTTTGTGGATGAATGGAATTACTATATGTGAAAGGGATTTACAGTGAGTAGAGTATACATATAAGAATGAAGTCATGAAATGTTCTATTACCAACAGTTTGAGAATAATTGATTTCAAGGCAAAACAAAATACATGATGATTTTTGTTGTCATTTCAAACACCATGTATATTCATTTGACAGTGAACGCTTTGTATTTATGAATTGGGGGGCATTTTCTTCATCGTGCCTCTTTTTGGTTTCCCATACCCCTTCTCGCCCAGGCACCTTGTGCACATGCACGACATGAAGCCTGGAGGTAACCCTTTCAGTCCTCTGACAATTGGGCTGGAGAGTCACTTGCTACAGATCCCTTCTCCCGCCCCCTCCCAGGGCATCTTTGTTTTTCTGCTCTCTGTGGCCAGGAGGCTGCATATCTCATGTCTTTCTAGAAAATCATTGATTATATTTATGCATTAGCCTTTTATATAATAGTTTTTGAGTTAGATTTAGTCTCAGTGGCTGAAAGTTCAATGTTTCCTGAATTTTCCCCTTCAAATCCACAACTATGTTTGGCAGTGAAGAGACTGAGGAATGAATAGGCTTCCATGTTGCTTGGTTATAGATAGGGAGATGCTGGCAGAAATTTGCAAGCATTTGCATATATACAATTGTCTGTCTGATGTTTGCTTTCATGCTTGCTCTCCTCCTCTGCCCCCTGTTCTCTCTGTGCAGTGAATTACTAATACAAATACAGATAATGAAATTTCTGATCCCAGCCTGCAAAAGCGGACACACAGTTTGGAAGGTATCTGGGGAAAATGGATAGGTTCTCTTGATCTTGTTGCTTTATCCGGACAAGGAAATGAAGGGGAGAAAGTAATTACAGGGACTTGTCTTTGAAGGTAGAATGAGTGGCACTGACAGCATTTCTTTTCAGAGAATCTTGTAGAGATGCTATTTTCTTGTTAATACCAATAGGTATTTCCCTTGAAATAGAGTTCACTTATTAAAATGTGTGTTCAGCAGATGGGACGCTGTCCACAGGAAGCAGAAGAAGTCCTGTCCTTGTGGCTTCAGAACAGAGCAGGTCTAGAGATAGAGGCAATGTGCCCCCAGGGTGGAGGCATTCGCCAGGAAAGCCATGATAGTGCAAACCCTAAAGGCAGGAGGAAAGCACGTTTGATTTTTCAGTAAACCACTGCTCCTGCACACTCAGGAGTCACTGGTTCCTTAAAGCAAGAGCCTGACTGTCCTGGGCAGTTGGAGTTGGCAGCTCAGTGACCCGATTAGGTGGCAGTAATATCATGAAATGTCCAGAGTATGTTCCTATTAACAATTAGAAAGTTCTGTGGAGAAAAATCTGAAAAGCAATTGTAATTGGGAACTTTCCAGGTATCAGTTTTCTTACACCTATCCCTGCAGTGAACCAAAAGTTAATACTCTGATAAGTAAGCAACTAAAATTAAGCCTCACATTTTCTTAAACAAACAATGAATAAACAATGAAGTTTTAATTGTCAATTATATGAGTTTCAGCATAATGTGATCAACTTTGGTTCCACAAATGCATGTCAATGCTTTATTCCTTTTTCGATAATCTTTGATTTTACCTATTGTTGACCTTTTACCATATGTTATGTGGTAAATGCCAATTCTGTTTGTCTAAACAGGTTTCTAAACAACGCAAGTTTGTGCTGACAGCTTGTATGAAAAGAACAAATATTTGCTTTATATTTCATGTAAATACGTGCATGCTGTCAAACAAGACGGGCTTAAAGAGGCTTAGATTTTGTCTTTCATGGTTCATGAAGGGACAGCTAATCTATATCAGAAATAATTCTAGATGTTGAACTGCAGCATGGAAAATATAGATCTCCCACTGGTTGAAATGACATTAGTAGAAAAAAAATTCTGCTGAAAAAGGTTATGAAATGTTTATTTTGTCATATAACTTAAAATATGTTGGGATAGAATAAAAAAAAGAGAGAAACGGTTTAGAAGAGTGTTCTCAAAGCTATTACTCTATTGGAAATAGTTTAGTGGTATTATACTACTTTAGACGTATAGGAAATTATTTAACTTTACATTAGAACAGGGTTAAGTAAAAAAGTGATAGCATTATTTTAGATAAAGTAGATTGATTCCTTGAAATTACTTGTATGAAAGAAGTCATGGGGCAATAGTTAGGCTCTTTGCTTTCTTTCAGTTCTTGCGTGGCATAGCCTTTATAGTCCATAATGAGGTAGGAAGAGTTACACTGCTTCAGCTGCAGTTTTATAGTGGAGATGAATGAAAGGAAATTTCTCTTAAAACAAAAAACAATGTTTATCCTAGTGGTGCTATGGAGGTTTTAACTGGTATATGAAATTTGTTTGCAGATATAATGGGTATCAATCTGAATATGAAATATTCATTACGTACCATATTGCTTCTGTTTAGATTCATGCTTTCTGCCATCTTAGGTGGGATTGTGGACTGACTTTCCCCTTTGATTCATCTCCTCTCTGACGATGGCCACCGTGCAATGTTACTGGGATGTGTCAGCCACAAGCTACCTTCTTGGTATGACTGTTGTTCTCACTTTCCTTCATACGATGAAGAATGAATTGTTCGGGTGCTGCCATCTGCCTTAAACAACACACTTCATAACACAGAAGGAGAATTTTAATAAGACCTCCAAGGGGTCTGCTGCCATTTTTAAAGGGAAGGTTTCCTACAAAGGAAGTGCATGGAAACTCCCAAGAGAAAGCTGTTGGAAACACCCCTGGTGAGAGGACCCAGTGTCATCCCATTTTATTGTCTACCTGTCACCACAGTCCTCATGTGATTCTGACAGGCTGCTCTTTTCTCTTGTAGCCAGTGCTGCTTAATGTCATTTTCTTGGTTGAACATCTTTATTTCTGACTTGTTACAAACCATTAACTAGTTTCTAGGTTTCAATGTCCTGGCTACTTTTGACTAGTAAATCAGTTAGCATAACAAGATTTCCCTTTATCTTCTTGCTATGGAAAACCTCTACATGAAAGGATCAATGTTCCAATTTTTATATATGAGTCCTAGCAGATAGGAAGTGTCTGTCATCGGATGCAAGCTTCTTCTCTGAAAACATATTCTAGTTCACATAATAGAACCTGACACACTAGGGAACCATTACACTGTTTGTAGAAGGCTTCAAACAGTTCAGGTGGAAAGCAGGAAATTTTATAAGTTTACTTACTTGTAATGGTTTCAAATACATATAACCTTGCTTTTAATTAGATTTCCTAGATGAAATGTTTTCACACATAAAATTTTTTGAATATATTTTGAAAAGCATTCAGTGGTTTAACAGTTGTCAATCTCCATAAACATCCTTAGTTATGGGTAGCATTGCTGAAATGAAGACTGGCTGCTTTGGACATTGATGTTAAAAATAATATATACAGACATATGACTTGATGACATATTGCTAAAACATTGGAAACAACTTTGACTTTAGTCTGCTTTTGCAGAAAGCTACTCACATATGAAATTAATGTAACTAAAACATAATCTTTCCCAAAATTACTCCATACTCTTAAAGTTGTAAAAGTATGTTTTTTAAAAAATACACTTACATATTATAAGCGAATCTATTAATGAAATGTTATAATATTTAAATCCTAAATAGTAATACTTATTGATTCTTACCTAACTGATGAGTTAAGGAGATTTAAAAGATTAGTTACTGACCTAACAATTTCACTTCTGGAACTCTGTCTTAGCGAAACAGTTAAGCAAGTACATAGTATATATGTTCAGTGTACGTGGCATTGTTTTTCAATTGTGAAAAATCTGAAGCTTAACAATCTGTTAATAAGGGGGTGGATAAATGAGCCATGGTATTCTATAAAATGGAACATTATGTTGTTGTTTAAAAAATGAACTACACCTGGTGAGAAGTTGCTATATAACACAGGGAGCCCAGGCTGGTGCTCTGTGACGACCAAGAAGCATGGGATCGGGGGAGGGCAGGGAGGCTCAAGAGGGAGGGGATATATGTATAATTATGGCTGATTTGCATTATTGTTCAGCAGAAACCAATACAACATTGTAAAGCAATTTTCCTCCAATTAAAAAATAAATGAGAAAAAAAGGGGAAAAAAAAAGAACTACAAATATATATGCTGATCTGGGAAATGTCTTTGATATGTTGTGTGAAACAAACAAATTGCAGCACAGTGTGTAGAGTGTGACACCATTTTTGAGGGAGGGGGGAATCTCTCTCCCCACCCCCACTATCTTTGTGTGAGCATAGAACACAGTCTGGAAGGATCCACAACCTCTGGATGTGAAGGAATGTGGTTAATAAGAAGACCCGAGCTTCTGCTTGCTATACCTCCATATTTCTTGAGTGGAGACTCTCTAATGTTTATAGACACCATGAGTACACTTGGCAAGCTGATTAAATAATTTAATAAGAAAATTTCATGGCATGGAAAGGATAGGATGAAAAGACATAAATATAGCTCCTAGAGATTTGTAACAAAGAAGCGTGGCTTCCTTCCATTCAGTTAGCTCTGGCACTTAGAACGTTTGTGTCTCTCTACATATTTTAACAACAGGACCTCAAAATCTGGGTGCACATGCTGTCAACCCCGAGTATATGTCATTCCAGGCAGCAGCAGTGGTCCTCAGTTGGTCTCTTGATGCTGTATTTCAAGTCAGCTCATAAATTATTAATAGTACATGTGTAGGTCAGAGACACACTAACCCTGACAATCATTCCATAATATTCTCTCTTTAGCTTTAGAAAAGAAGAGAGGAGAGTAATCAATATGCAACATCAGAGGTACATTTCACATAGATATGGTATATGCACTTAGAAAAAAAGAGTTAGATCTTTACAAAAACCTGTCAGCCCGGCATTAATCTTCTATTATGAATAATGTGGCTATCCATGAATCTTTAACATTTTTTAAATGATGAAATTGTATGGTATGCTCTACCAAAGCAAATTTGATAATATGTGAGAAAAGATTGATCAATGAAGATGTTGATATACATGACTAAAAAAATTTAAACCTAGCTCATTAAAAGCAGATAAAGTAACAGCTACACATTTTATCTCAGGGTAAAATTTCAGCCCCAATAAATGTAGTTCTTACCATTATCCAATGCCTAGATATTATTCTTTAAACGAGTTATATAATTATTATTTGGTTAAACCCATCAACTCATAAGACAAGAAGCTCTGATAATATGCTACTAAGAACCAAGATGGTGCTGGTTCCTAGTTTATAATAAAAAGTATATTTGAAAATTCCTAACAAACACAAAGATTAATGTTTCATATATAAGATGCAACTGTGCTTGACAAAGATGAATCCAATGACTTGTTAGAAATACTGCTACATTTATTTTTTTCCATGAAGTAATTCTGGAATAATTTGGCCCAGGTTTAATTTTTAGAGAAGGTAAGAAATGTAGACCAAGAACTTTGCTTATGAAATTTGCCTAATGAAGACATTTTAATCAGTGCTTGTTGAACTGAAGATAAAAATATAGTTTGTTTCTACAGATTTTAGAATTAATATGTATCTGATTGTTAATATTTGATTCTTGTTTAATTATTTATGATATCAAGGAATGAATCTGTCAAGTAAATAATGAAATGCATACATGCAGCATATGTAATTAGGTTAGGTGCATAAATCCTAAGTGTTCACTTTATAGTTGTCAGTGTAAAATTTATTAATAATGAGAAATGTTAAGTGAAGAAAATTCTTAGCACAGTCTACCTCATTAGTGTGGATTATAGCAGTTGTTGGTCAAAGGAAGAAGAAGAGGAAGAGAAGGTGGAGGAAGAGGGGAATGTAGAGACTTCATTTTCTTAGTTGTGCTTTAGTTGTTAAGAAAATATTAGAGAGTTGGAGTACATTTTCCTTCCTCCTGTTTATAAGTGTATGAATTGAACAGATGAGTTGTAGATTTAAATAAATGAAGCAAATGGAATAATTTCCTATTGAAAAAATACAGACCCTGGGATTTCTAAATCCAAATAATTATTTAAGGGGGAAAATTCAACTAACATTTGAGAACAAAAAACATGATTGAGCTGTCAGATTCTAATCTTAAAATTTGGCTTTAAGTTCACTATGATGGCGAGGAGGTGGTAAGAAATACACTATCAATTGCATTCTTCCTTTCCCCCTTTTCCTCACTAATTAAAAAACAGGCATGGAAGAGAGAAGCACCTTATCAAGTACGTTCCTTGTACCCTGGTTTTTCCTGGGCTGCTGGACATGTAACAAAACAGGGATCTGAGGAGATCTGAGGTATCTGTGAGTGGGGCTTGACGGTATATATAGTGCTAGGTGGGCTCTCTTGGTATGATGGGCTGGAGGTTAGAGGATAAGCTCTCTGCCCCTGAGGATAGAATGGAAACCCTGCCCCCTGCAGGAACATGACTGAGTGGGCGTCACCAATTCCACATTAAAGAATCGGACTTGATAACCTGGTTAAACTTAGCTCTGTCCTTAATGTTAATCATTAGTAGTATTATGCGTTGTTAAGAGCAGTCAACCAGAAAACAAGATAATGAGATCTCACACTACCACTAATTAGCCTGGAAACTTCCAGAAAATTCTTTAAGTTCTTTCTTCACTCATCAAATGAGAGAGCTGATTCTGGGGCTGACTTCGGCTTTAATGGTCTGTGATTCACAAAGATGATGTTGAAATACATTCAATTTTGTTCCAGTGCTGCCATGAGTTTCTTGGGCAAAAAAAAAAAAGGGAGAGAGGTAGCATTAATATATGAACATTCATCATCTGACTGGGTATTGTTATAGCGGCAGTTATACATTTATAAGAAGATGGAAGATATAGTCACAAAAGGAATGCCATGTATTATTTTAGTAAATGATATGAATCTAACTATAGCAACCACTTAAGAACTTTTTTTTTGCCTCAGATATATAAAAGTTCCAAGAGAACTAGAAGGCCTATTTACAATAACATGACATTACAAAACAAAGACTGTATGTTGTAATTTTCCTACTGGCCCTGATTAAAAGAGGGGAATGATTACTTAATCATGATGTCTTCAAAAGCTTCTGTGATTTACTGATTTCCAAAAGGGTAAATATTCCCATGGTTAGTAATTCCATTAACAAATCATTTGCTAAATCAAAAGAATTACTTGCTATCCTCCTGATCTTAATTCTTAGATATCTGCAAGCTAAAGATTTAGGGCAAAAATTACTTCATTCATTTAAGCATTATTATTGACAGGAAAACTTGAGATGTGGAGTCCATCATGTAGCTAGTTTTTAGGAAAAAACAAAGCAAAAGAGTAAAAATGATTTTTACCACCCTCTAAGAAAATTGCTGGTTGTGTTTAGCCAACTTACTATTGACTAAATCAATATACACCATTTTTTGGTGTATATTTTCCAAATATACAAAATGTACACCAGATTTTATGGAAAAGACCAACATAAGAATAATTTGGGGGCTTCCCAGATGGCTCAGTGGTAAAGAATCCGCAGGCAGATGCAGATGTGAGTTAAATCCCTGGGTCGGAAAGATCCCTGGAGAAGGAAATGGCAACCCACTCCAGTACTCTTGCCTGGGAAATCTCGTGGACAGAGGAGCCTGGTGCACTACAGTTCATGGGGTTGCAAAGAGTCAGACACAACTGAGCATAGACACACATACATACTCACAAGAATAATTTAAATATGGGGATATTTGATTTTCAAATCATAAACCATAATAAGTTGCAGAGAAATACTTTTAAATACCTACCTAATAATCTTCCCTTCTTCCCTGAGAATCACTCCTTTTTCCCCAGCCCAGATTCTTCAGGAAAATGGATTTTCTTTTTTAAAGCCAGTAAGCTTTGTGATAGTTTGTATGCAGGAATAGATGACTGAGATAGTGACTAAAGTTCAGCTTTTGTTTTGATATTGTCTGTCTTAATTCTTGCCTTTCCCCCACTCCTTCCCCACCAATATAACTCAAAGGTAAATTCTGACTTGTTATCAGTGATGATTATCTCATCTCCTTTGCTAGTGAAATTGTACAGAGAGGCATGTGGTCCTGTTATGGCCAAATAAATAGGAGGAAAGATCTTCTGAGGGGTCTGCTGGTATAACTGACTCATTCGTAAGAAGAAATTTAAAGTAAGACTGCTACAAGGAGATCCAACCAGTCCATTCTGAAGGAGATCAGTCCTGGATGTTCTTTGGAAGGAATGATGCTAAAGCTGAAACTCCAGTACTTTGGCCACCTCATGCGAAGAGTTGACTCATTGGAAAAGACTCTGATGCTGGGAGGAATTGGGAGCAAGAGGAGAAGGGGACAACAGAGGATGAGATGGCTGGATGGCATCAGTGACTCGATGGACGTGAGCTTGAGTGAACTCCGGGAGTTGGTGATGGACAGGGAGGCCTGGCGTGCTGCGATTCATGGGGTCGCAAAGAGTTGGACATGACTGAGTGACTGAACTGAACTGAACTGAGTCTCATTTTTTGGGCTGGACTTTACCATGTCTTCAAGTGATGCCTGGAAGTATGGCAGCCATTTTGGGACCCTGAGGAGAACTACCTAAGGACAATGTCAGTAAGCTGAAGATGGAGTGGTGGAAAGATGAGAACAATCTGGGTCCTTGACAATATTAAACATGAATTAATTAACCTCAGCACCTGCTCTCTTGAGCCTTCCTACAGGAAATATTACATTTTGTTTGCTTTTTAAGCTAGTTGCTGCTGCTACTGCTGCTAAGTCGCTTCAGTCGTGTCCGACTCTGTGCAACCCCATAGATGGCAGCCCACCAGGCTCCTCCGTCCCTGGGATTCTCCAGGCAAGCTAGTAGAGACAGGTTTTTTATTACCTGCATCAAAGTTTTTCTAACACAAACAAGGTGAAAGAAGCTTTAATGCCTTCATAAGAACAGCTCATCCTTAAACTGGGAATGAGCTTTATTATACAGTCTGCTATAATATTTATAACCCATTTTACTTGTTTGCATAATAATGTTTATGTCCTCTGCTATTTGGACATGGGAGTTATTTCTAGAATACTGGGTATCAATAAACACAAAACATGTTAAATTTACTGAGAACAAATACTAGACAACTGAGTATTCTGTGTCGTTAAATCTGAGGAAAGGGAAAGGCTTCTTGCAAAAAAGTGGTATTTAGTCTGGACTTGGAAAAGTTGGAGATGAGGTTCAAGGGCATCCTAGAGAATGTGGGCACCCAGCCTACTGAAATACTATGTCGTGAGAGAAGAAATGCACTAGAATGACTAAGGGGTGTCTCAGCAGTGGCTGCAGGACTGGAAAAGGTCAGTTTTCATTCCAATCCCAAAGAAAGGCAATGCCAAAGAATGCTCAAACTACCGCACAATTGCACTCATCTAACACACTAATAAAGTAACGCTCAAAATTCTCCAAGCCAGGCTTCAGCAATATGTGAACTGTGAACTTCCAGATGTTCAAGCTGTTTTTAGAAAAGGCAGAGGAACCAGAGATCAAATTGCCAACATTCGTTGGATCATCGAAAAAGCAAGAGAGTTTCAGAAAAACATCTATTTCTGCTTTATTGACTATGCCAAAGCCTTTGACTGCGTGGATCACAATAAACTGTGGAAAATTCTGAAAGAGATGGGAATACCAGACCACCTGACCCGCCTCTTGAGAAACCTATATGCAGGTCAGGAGGCAACAGTTAGACATGGAACAACGGACTGGTTCCAAATCGGAACAGGAGTACGTCAAGGCTGTATACTGTCACCCTGTTTATTTAACTTATATGCAGAGTACATCATGAGAAATGCTGGGCTGGAGGAAGCATAAGCTAGAATCAAGATTGCCGGGAGAAATATCAATAACCTCAGATATGCAGAAGACACCACCCTTATGGCAGAAAGCGAAGAAGAGCTAAAGAGCCTCTTGATGAAAGTGAAAGAGGAGAGTGAAAAAGTTGTCTTAAAACTCAAATTCAGAAAACTAAGATCATGGCATTCGGTCCCACCACTTCATGGCAAATAGATGGGGAAACAGTGACTGACTTTATTTTTGGGGGCTCCAAAATCCCTGCAGATGGTGACTGCAGCCATGGAAATTAAAAGATGCTTCCTCCTTGGAAGAAAAGTTATGACCAACCTAGACAGCATATTAAAAAGCAGAGACATTACTTTTTCAACAAAGGTCCGTCTAGTCAAGGTTATGGTTTTTCCAGTAGTCATGTATGGTTGTGAGAGTTGGACTAGAAAGAAAGCAGAGCGCCAAAGAATTAATGCTTTTGAACTGTGGTGTTGGAAAAGACTCTTGAGAGTCCCTTGGACAGCAAGGAGATCCAACCAGTCCATCGTAAAGGAGATCAGTCCTGGGTGTTCATTGGAAGGACTGATGTTGAAGCTGAAACTCCAATACTTTGGCCACCTGATGGGAAGAACTGACTCTTTTGAAAAGACACTGATGTTGGGAAAGATTGAAGGCAGGAGGACAAGGGGACGACAGAGGATGAGATGATTGGATGGCATCACCGACTCAATGGACATGAGTTTGGATAAACTCTGGGAGTTGGTGATGGACAGGGAGGTGTTGCATGCTGCAGTTCATGGGGTTGCAAAGAGTCAGACACGACTGAGCAACTGAACTGAACTGAATGGTAGATAGATAAGGCTGGAGCTGGTTAGGTGTAGACTGTGAATTGTCTTGAATGTCTTGTTAAGGAGTTTGGGCTTCCTTTCCTTGGTGGTGGGAAACATTAGAGGGTATTTGAGCTGGTCACCACTTATTGATTCCGGATGAATTATTAAAGAATACAGTATATATTATAGTATATGTATAGTATACTATACTATATTTTGCATATTTTAATAGAAAGTGTCCATGACTTTAATGAAACAATCAAAGAAAATTTCCATTCTAATTTGATTCTGTATTTTAAAGCAATTGCCAAGGGAATCAAGTAAATGACTGGTTCAGTAGCCATTGTTTTCCAAAATGCTTAAAACCAGATCCAAGTGCCCCAGAGAGACTACTTGAAGGCTAGTAAACAACGTTTTAAAGGCAGTCAAGCTCAGACACCTGGATGTGCGCTTGCAGCACAGTTAGATGGAGGGTCTGATGCCCTGGGAGGGAAGAGATGACTTGCCTGTGTAGGCAAAGAGAAGTCCTGATGGAAAAGGGAGCTGGGTAAAAGCTGTTAAGAGCCTTGAGACTGAAAGAGGTTGGATGTACTTGCCCAGGAGCAGAAGTCCTTGCGTCATTTTACAGATGAAGAAACAGAAACAGAGTGGGGAATAGACACGGCCAAATTTCTCGAGTTTTCATTTGTTAACTTCTTTCTATTATTTCTTGTTCCAAAAAGAAATTAACCTTAAATAAAACCCTGAATAAACATGAAGCAGGAGAAGGCAATGGCAACCCACTCCAGTACTCTTGCCTGGGAAATCCCATGGGCTAAGGGGCCTGGTAGGCTGCAGTCCACGGGGTCTTGAAGAGTCGGACACGACTGAGCAACTTCACTTTCACTTTTCACTTTCACGCATTGGAGAAGGAAATGGCAACCCACTCCAGTGTTCTTGCCTGGAGAATCCCAGGGACAGGGGAGCCTGGTGGGCTGCCGTCTATGGGGTCGCACAGAGTCGGACGTGACCGAAGCATTTAGCAGCAGCAGCAGCAGCATGATTTCACTGTTGATAAAGAAAGGACTAGGACACCACTTTCCTAAACTTCAGCCCTGGCATTAATTGCGCTAAATATTGCAAATCTGTCTCTGTTGAGAGTAGCTCTGTTGCTGGTTACCAGGTGGTGCGTGCGTGCTAAAATCTCTTCAGTCGTGTCCGACTCTATGCGACCCTATGGGCTGTCTCCCCCCGCCCCACACCCCACGCTCCTCTGTCCATGGGATTCTCCAGGCAAGAATACTGGAGTGGGTTGCCTCCAGTCCTCCTCCCGGGGAATCTTCCCAACCCAGGGATCCAACCCGCCTCTCTTCTGTCTCTTACATCGGTAGGCTGGTTCTTTGCCACTAGCGCCACCAGGTGGTGAACACCCTGAAACTATAGAGATATCCCGCAGGGAAGCATTTCTCAGACCCGCCCCCACCCAGCAGACGTTCCCCCAACTTCCGCGTAGGCCAGGACAGGTCACGTGCTTTTTTTTCTGAGTCAAGCCCTGGACAAAAGAAGGGACTGATCTGATTGATTTATACTATTTAGGGTTTACCCTTTAGCCACAAGGGAGGAATGGCCTCGGGGGCTGGGGGAGATAGGGGAGAAGGAAGGGGGCATGGTACAGCAACGTGAGCTGAAAGAGAGGCCCAGAAAACTGCAGAATGGTTGAGAGCACAGGCTCTAGAGGGAGAGAGGCCTTCGTTCTCACCCGTGATCCACCGCTTCCTACCTGGCTTACCCTGGGCTCCTTGCAAGGCTTGGCTAAGCCCTGGTTTCCAGGAGAGCAATAGGGTTGGTGTGGCAAAAATAAAATAATCTCGGTAAAGCAGTCGGCATAATGTTTTGTGCATAATAAGGCTTCAGTAGATGTTTACTATTACTGTTATTTCTGTTACTGGTGTTATTAATAAAAACTACCTCAGGAAGTTCGCAAGGAGTCCACATGCAATAACCGCAGCTGTCCAAGGCAGGAGGTGACTTCTTGCCAGGGAGTGAGCCCTCCCCTCCTCTATGCAAAGGAAGGAGAGAAGCTCTGGAAACGCTGCTTTCCCTTCTGCACAATACTTGCCTCCATTCCCATATGGACTGCTCAGCTGGGCCAGGAATTTGGGAGGGGGATCTGCACGGTGACTGAGCAACGCCCTGGTGGCAGGAGGACCCGAAAGGTTGGGAACAGGGAGTCGCACACCTTCTCTCCTGCTTGCTCTGTGGGCAAAGTTGGGCGCTGGGGATGTTTCGTCCAGTTTAATCACCTCGGGCGTAGTGGCTGGAAACCAATGAGGTCCAGCCTCCTCTTACCAGGGTTCAAGCTTAGGAATCCCATGCACAGGTAGTCTTTTTTTCTGGCATTTTCACACGTTAATTCAACGACAGTTAAGAAGCAGGGCTTTTCTTAACATTCACGAGCAAATCAAAGTAGATTAGCAATTCCCGGCCGCCGCCACCGCGTTCCTTTCCTAGACCCACGGGCCAGCGGGGCTCCAGCGGAGCTGCGCGGGGCCGGGGGCAGAGTGGGGAGGTGGGTCCGGCGCGGGGCGCGGGGCGCGGGGCGCGGCGCTGGGCCCCGCCCGCAGCCGGCGGCGGAGCGGAGGCAGGCAGCGAGACGGGCGCGCCATTTGCATTCGCCCGCAGTCATTTTTATCCGCGGAGGTAATGAAGTTGTCAGCGGCGCCCCGAGTGTGGCAGAGGCTGATATTCAAATAGGCCTGCCGGGCGCTGGCCGCCCCCCGCCTCCCGCGAGTCCCCGGATGAGTGCGGCGCCCGCCGTCCCCCTGACAGCCGCCGGCTTTGTCTGCCGCCCGCACCCGTACCAGCGCCCTGGCTTGTCTGCTGCCCGCACCCGTACCAGCGCCCTGGTCCTTCTCCTCTCTTCCCTCCCCCGCATCTTTGTCTCTGTCTCCCTCTCCTCGCATCCTTGCCTTTTGTGTCCCTGGGAAGACAGCCTCAGACCCCAGCCACGCCGCTGGGGCCGACTCCCCGGGACCCACAAGCCCTGCTGATCCGCAAGTGTGGGGGGCGGTGTAGTATAGCAGGGAGGCTGCCATCCTCGCATTGGGCGCTGTGCCCGCTCCCCTTCCGCGCACCCAGCAGCCCCTCGCTCTCTTCATCTCCACTTCTAAGAAAGAGGACCGGACCCTGACAGTATCACTTTGGCCTAAAGTCGTTCTGTCCCGTTTCTGAAAGCTTATTTGTGGCCCTTGTTAGGATTTCAAAGCCTCAGACAGATTCACCAGCAGAAGCGGCTGAGAAAAGGCGGCCCGGCAGGTTCAGCGCTGCCAGGAGAGGAAGCGCAGGCTAGACAGACCCCTGTTTGAGACAGGTAGTCGATGGGGCGCAGTGAACATTTAAGCTCCTAGGATGGGTGCTTTTTCCTAGGCCTGTGTAGCTGTGCGGTCCCTGGGGCAGCCGCTGGACACGTGGGGCTGTTGAGCCCTTGAACTTTGGCTGGTCCAAATGAAGATGTGCTGTGTGAAATACAGACTAGATTGTGAAGCCAAAGAAAAAAAGTAAACTGTCTCAATCATTTAAAATATTGATGGGACATTGAAATGATAATGTTTTGGATATATTGGGTGAAATAAGATATATTGTTAAAATCTATTAAGGCTGTTTCTTTTACCTTTTAAAAATGTGACCACAAAGAACATTTAAAATGACACATGTGGATCATGTTATAGTTCTGTTGGGCAGGTGCTAGTCTAGAGGCTTAAGATCCAAGGCGCTTTCCTCTAACCCTCTCACCTTACACTGCAGGTGCTTTGGAACAAGACAAGGGAGAGAGAGAAGGTTCTTAGTTCTTAAGCATCAAATACCCAGGCAGATAATTAGGAAGTAGTCAGTGTTATACTGAAAACCTTGACAGCTCGGAGTAGAAGCAGTGGCTTTGATTGCATAAACTGGCTGTTCCTATCCCTTTGTTCACTGTAAGGAGGGACCCATGCTCCCACCACAGTCGTGCCACAGTCCCCTGGACTAACCCGTCTGTGTGTGAAGTTGGGCCTCTAGGAGTGTTTTGTGCCTTTTAGAAGTTATTTGTTGCACGCTAAACTCGCTGACATGCCGTTTAGAGGAGTGAATACTGTGCATGTCCTGTAACAACTATTTCAGAGGTATTTTTGGAGTACACGGTTCCTTAGCATGCACAGGGCTCCCGAAGTATGCATTGGCACAATGTGCTGCCAATGATGCGGACCTGGGGGAGTCCCTGAGTGTGCATTGACTGCACGCACGGCCGCAGCTCTTACAGGGCTTTTATGCACAGCTTGCCAATGATCCGTGCATTAAAGACTCCCAGAATACACGTTGACACGATAGACTGGAGCTGTTTGGGTCTACCGAGTCGATGATCCGGAGATAATTGTGGTGTCTTATGCATTTTCCTTGAGATTGGAGTGCTCATGGTTCTAATGGCAGAACCAGAACTGCCCCAGTTAAGCCCTGCTGTGACTCCCTGAGTCCATGGATCTTTGACCTCCTGCATCATGACACTGTGGTGTTGCTAACGCTGATGTTTTAACTAATGCAATTGAGTTAGCATTTTTCTGCCCCCCAAAGTACCTTTTGTAATTCAAAACCTAGATTGGAGGTCTATGTACTGATGGTTTCATCTGGTTAATCATAAGCTAAAAACCTTGGGAAGGTCATATTTACAACAGAAAAAGTGGTTTGGAGAGAATAAGTTTGGGAGATGTGTATGAGTTTGAGAGAGTTAGTACAGATTCTATAACCTTAGTCTTGAGAAAACCAAGTTGGTTAAACTGAAATAGATGAAACAAGGAGATGATAAGAAGGTGGAAGACACTTTTAGACATCATAGAATATATTCAATAGGAAAATAATTCAAACACTACGGAAGTGTACAAAATAAGTAACTCTCCTGTTCCTTCCTTTCTTTTATACCATCAACTGTTAACAATCTGTTAATATTTTTTGTATATTTTAGTAATTTTTATACATATAAAAATATGTGTATCAATTCTTTGTTTACACAAGTGGGATAACACCAAGCCTTACTCTCCAATGCCCTGTATTTTAAACTAATAATATATTGAACGTCTCTCCTCAGGGCATTTAGATCTGTTACATCCTTTGCAATGATTGCATGGATATGGATCTAGGATATGGATTTAATTTAAAAATTTATGCTATTTCAACCTCCTACTACAGTGAATATATATTTGCAGATTTGTGCAAATCTATTCACAGGGTAAATTTTCAACAGTGAAAATGCTGGGACTAAGAGGTGTACATTTAAAATGTTGATGCATATCTGATAACCAGATTGATTGTCCTGCTTTATACTCCAGCTAGCAATATGTGTGTGCCTATTTCCCCACTCCAGGCCAATGTATAGCTTTTTCATGGGGACACTTGTATGTGAGTGAATTTTTCCACTATGTTCTCTGCACAGCTTTATGGTAAGAGTTGAGCACTGGAGGCTGTGATAAATGCAATGAAATGAAGGAAGTTAGACTACAAAGTAGGAAGTCTCGTTAATCAAGATAAAAAACGATGGCTCCACAAAACACCCTGAGATCGGTTGAATTTTGGTAATAGCTTGTCAACACGGGAGAATTGGAATTAGATCACATTAATTCATCATTCAGCAGATATTGTTAAGTTATAAATGAATTCTCCTGTGGATTGTAAGCCCTTTGAGAGGAAAACCTTTGTCTTTTTAATCTCTGTGGCTTGAATGGAATTATGGAATGGGGCTTGACCTATAGTTTTTTCTTTTAATTGTCATTGTTGATTTGATTGTTTTAATATGGCCAGTTATTGTTCACCAAATACCTGGCTCTGCTTGAAGCTGGATTTTCAAGATGGCTGACAGTCATTGTTCCTCAGCTCACAGTGGGAGAGACAGGGGGATGGAAACCAGTCTGAAAATTCCATAATATGGGCAAAGTGAACATAAGCAGCTAACTGTGATGGAGTAAATAGTTTCCCTGAAGTCTGATATTTGAGCTGGAAGATGATTCAGGAATGGTTTCCAGCCTGAGAAGGAAGGACTTCTAGACAGAAGAAGTCACAGTAAAGGGATGGAATTTTGGAGGAATGCTGGTGTGACGGGCTCATGGGGAATGTGTGGGGAGGAAGGGGACTTGAAGGGGAGGAGGTACCACCTACTTAAAAGGAGGCATTGAGTTCCCATGCTGGAACATTAAGGGAGTGACATATAAGGAAGGAGTGGGCTTCTCTTTCAGGCTCTCTGTCTGATTGTTATGGGGTATTTGAAAGTCCTGAGAATCCTGGAGCTTTTAAGTGCCTCATTTGTAAGATGGAACATACACCCTAGATAATTTCTAATATTTTTATCACCTCTAAAATTCAATAGCCTTTGAGCTATAGGACTTGAACTTGCCTGCAAGGACTTTTATTTTCTGTTTTGTGTGTCAAGGAGCACTGTGTGATATCTTGGGTTGTTCCTTTAAGATGGTAGTAAATGCTGGCTATAATTTGCTGGAACTAACTACCGTGGACACTTACCACAATTTCAAAGTCTGCATACACGTTTTGCCCCCACTCCAACAAAGCAATGCTAATGAGAATGAAGAAAAAAACCAAAACAATGGCAGGCAGTGTAAATCTTTTGATAATTTACTCTTCATAAGCAACTAAATCCTATCTTCACTGAAAGTTGAATAGACACGACTTGAGTGGTTTTCCTGAGAAATATTGCAGAGTTGGATGTCAAGTGTCCTGTTTCTTGGGATTCATATGCTGAATGAATTTCACTGGGTTTGATAAGCATGCCATCCATGTCCTTGTCTGGGGCAGAGGGAAGCGTTTTGATTGAGACAATGTCTAAGGACAGAGAGAACCCTGTGGCCTATTGATTAGAGACCTTCCTTCAAGCTGACAACTTGAGAACTATTACCCAGCCCATCTTGTCCCAAAGCATGAGAGACTTGCTTAAAGTCTGTGCTGACTTCCTGATGAACTTTATGTAATTCCCCCAATTTTTAGGCTCAAGGTTTTCCAAGTTGTATTGGAGCCTATCTAGAAGCAAAATAAACACAAGCAGACTGCTTGGGACCAAACAAAACACATGTCATGATAACGACTCTTATGACTAATGAGTCATCTAAGATATGGGAATTTGGTGAAATTATTGAATTATTGAAAAAGGGTGCTTTGCCATTCCTGTTGGTCACAGCTCAGAGTCTTGAATTACACTAATGCAAACGGGAGATCTGAGGGGATTTGCTGAAACTTCACAGAGTGAAGCCATCTACCCCACACGTTGATATTGGGGATTTCCAAAATAGCTTCCTATGAGATCATCTTGTATGTGAAATCCATGGTAATGACTTCCAAGGGAGACCCCTGATGGATCCCAGCTTGATATATGTTTTGGGAGGGGGCAAGGAGCAAGGTCTGGACACTGAGAAAATTTTTAATTTTCTCAGAAATCAAGCAGCAGCACAAGGTTGTTGAGAGATTTTATTACTGCCTGGGTGAGCAGGTGCCAATCCCAAATCATTATCCGGACTTTCAGTTCAGTTCAGTTCAGTCGCTCAGTCATGTCCAACTCTTTGCGACCCCATGAACTGCAGCATGCCAGGTCTCCCTGTCCATCACCAACTCCTGGAGTTTACTGAAACTCATGTCCATTGATGGAGATCAGTGATGCCATCCAACCATCTCATCCTCTGTCATCCCCTTCTCCTCCTGCCTTCAGTTTTTCCCAGCATCAGGGTCTTTTCAAATGAGTCAGCTCTTCAAATCAGGTGGCCAAAGTATTGGAGTTTCAGCTTCAACAGCAGTCCTTCCAAAGAATATTCAGTACTGATCTCCTTTAGGATGGACTGGTTGGATCTCCTTGTAGTCCGAGGGACTCTCAAGAGTCTTTTCCAACACCACAGTTCAAAAGCATCAATTCTTCAGCGCTCAGCTTTCTTTATAGTCCAACTCTCACATCCGTATGTGACTACTGGAAAAACCATAGCTTTGACTAGATGGACCTTTGTTGGTAAAGTAATGCCTCTGCTTTTTAATATGCTGTCTAGGTTGGTCATAACTTTTCTTCCAAGGAGGAAGCATCTTTTAATTTCATGGCTGCAGTCACCATCTGCAGGGATTTTGGAGCCCCCAAAATAAAGTCAGCCACTCTTTCCACTGTTTCCCCATCTATTTCCCATGAAGTGATGGGACCAGATGTCATGATCTTCATTTTCTGAATGCTGAATTTTAAGCCAACTTTTTCACTCTCCTCTTTCACTTTCATCAAGAGTCTCTTTAGTTCTTCTTCGCTTTCTGCCATAAGGATGGTGTCTTCTGCATATCTGAGGTTATTGATATTTCTCCTGGCAATCTTGACTCCAGCTTGTGCTTCCTCCAGCCCAGCGTTTCTCATGATGTACTCTGCATATAAGTTAAATAAACAGGGTGACAATATACAGCCTTGACATACTCCTTTCCTGATTTAGAACCAAGCTATTGTTCCATGTCCAGTTCTAACTGTTGCTTCTTGACCTGCATACAGATTTCTCAAGAGGCAGGTGAGGTGGTCTGTTATTCCCATCCCTTTAAGAATTTTCCACAGTTTGTTGTGATCCATGTAGTCAAAGGCTTTGGCATATCAGGACTTTGGAGCCAAGCAGTTCTTGTTCACACAGCAGTCTTTTATCAGTCCACTCTCAGGGACTTCTCTGGAGGTCCAGTGGTTAAGAATCTGCCTGGTTATGTAGGGGACGTGGCTTCAATCCCTGGTAGGGGAACTAAGATCCCACATTCCATGGAATTACCATGTTGGCACATCACAGCTAGAGAGTCCATGCGATGCAGCTAGAGTTCCTGCATGACACAGTGAAGATCCTGCGAGCTGCAACTAAGACCCAAACACAGGCAAACAAGCTAATTAATTAACTTAAAAAGTCTTCAAGTGATCCACTCCCAGATTGAAGGAGAGTAAATTTTATTTTGGAAGAATGGTCATTGTGAGTGTGTCCCTCAACCAGTATGATGTAGAGCAGCTGGCAGAGCAGTGTCATATACATCAGCGGGTGGCAGGACGCTTGAGTATTTCTACACCAGTGAAGACTAGGAGATCCGAGAGCACCTAGGGGCCATGAGCGCCAGATGAAAGTAATGCTAGTTAGTCCCCCATTAGACATTACTCCAAATTTTTCATGGCCATTTACCAAGATTATTGAGACTTCCTTCATAGTAGTCATACAGTTGATTTTCCTGGAGCTATGTTGTGATTATAGACTTTGGCTCCTTTTGGGGGAAGCATGGGGAAGAAAAAAATTATATAACTCAGAATTAGTTTCCAAAATTCTTATATGCCTGTGATCTAGCAAAGTAATCAAACTTTATCTTGGTGCTCAGTAAGAATCAATCAAATAACGATTGAAGAAGGATGAAATGAACTGTTGGATAAACAATAAAGAGTTAACAATTGTTTTTATCTAGTACCATAATATCTATGTATGAGGAGAGAAATGACTGCAAGCTTAATTTAAACATGTGGGTTATAGGACCTAACTACTGTCATTAAAAGTTGGAAGAAGAGAAAAAACAATTAGGAAAAAATGATCAATTTCTAAGACCTTCAAGTCCTTTGAAAAACCCAATTATGGGAAGATCTCTCAGAGTAGGTTGCATTTAAGTCTAGACATTCCATCAATTGACTTAAAATGTTAAGTTTCTAATATAACAAGGTGCATGACCTTCAGTTGTGTCTTTCTCTTTGCAACCCCAGGAACTGTAGCCTGCCAGGCTCCTCTGTCCATGGGATTTTCCAGGCAAGAATACAGAATTGGGGTGCTCTTTCCTCCACCAGGGGATTTTCCCAACCCAGGGATCCATCTCTTCTGTCTCTTACATTGGTAGGCGAGTTCTTTACCAGTAGCACAACTTGGGAAGCCCTGATCAAACAAGATAGCTTTGAACAAATCACACATACCTAGTGAACTGTACTAGTGTCTCAATACTTAAAGCCTGTGAAGATCCTAATATTGAAGTAAAAACTGGAGAGGAAAAGAGGAGCCAGTTGAAACTTATAAAGTTCATTTCCAAGTTTATGAAAAAATCAGATCATCAGGATGAAGCAGGGAAGTTTCGATAAAGGAGCAGGAGTGGTTTTTTTTTTTTTTTTCCCACCTTAGAAAACATATGTGACATCTCCAGCAAATGAAATTCAGATTGCATGCAGAAGATTGAATTCCTGTAGGAGTCATTTAACTGCAGAAGACAGACTTCCCATTACTTCACATCACAGAGCTGCAGAGAATTTAGTGTCATACCCCAGAATTTTTTCCTGGCCTAAAATGTAAGCCATCTTGAGGATAAACCTAGACAGTAAATTTCTTCTGGCACCAAGATTCTAATGTCAGGTCTTAAGAGGCCACCAATGCTACAAGACAGAAAGCAGTGCCTCAGTGGGCAATGTAGCTGCTTGAAGAAGCACTAGATATTTCTGCATCTCCTGGTAATGTGGAGATCGTCTCAGTGTACTTTTTTGCAGGAGAAAATGTTCTGTGATTGTATATGCTGCTGTAGTTTTCATAGTGAGGTTAGTAGATGCGATGCATCAAGATGCTTGTTAAACTTTAAAAGCAAAGTCCTCTAACCCTGGTATCAGCAGTAAAACCATCCTGAATGATTCTTCAGGGCATTCAGCTTTGAGACCCTCTGTGGTTAGGCTTGCAATGGTATGATCTAAAGTTTACTGGTTACTAAAGTTTTTGGTTCCTTTAAATATTGGAAGCTATACGCTGGAGGAAATAGGCTGCTGCTGCTGCTAAGTCGCGTCAGTCATGTCCAACTCTGTACGACCCATAGACAGAAGACCACCAGGCTCCTTTGTCCCTGGGATTCTCCAGGCAAGAACACTGGAGTGGGTTGCCATTTCCTTCTCCAATGCATGAAAGGGAAAAGTGAAAGTGAAGTCGCTCAGTCGTGTCCGACTCTTAGCGACCCCATGGACTGTAGCCTACCAGGCTCCTCCATCCATGGGATTTCCCAGGCAAGAGTACTGGATTGGGGTGCCATTGCCTTCTCCAGGAGGAAATAGGCATGGTTAAGCAAATACTTCTTTTAAAATTATAAAAATAGCTTTATTATTTTCTTCAGTAGAAAAATGGTGTATGCTCATTGTAAATATATCAAGCAATGTGGAAAATATAAGGAAAGGAGTATTTATTTTTAAATTAAAGACATTTTTTATTGCTACACAGCTCAGTATGTGGGATTTTAATTCCCCAATCAGGGATCAAACCTGCATTGAAAGCACAGTGTCTTAACCACTGGACCACAGGGAAGTCCCAGAAAAGAGTATTTTATATAATTTTTAGATAAGTGATATAACTCTAAAAACTGTATTTATTGCAAATATTTTTGTTATTTGCGTTTTTGTAAATTATAGGGATTTTACATTTTCTTTTTTTACAAAATAAAATTCATCAGGTTTTCTCCTTTTCATTTCTGGTCTCTGACTCATGATAAGAAAGACTGCCATTTTCCCCAGATAATAAAAATCTTCTTTTTCCCTCTATTGCTTTATAGTATTAATTTTTACATTTAAATTGTTAATCCCTCTGGAATTTAACTCAGTATAAAGAAAGAGGCTAGGGTCCAGATCTTTTTTTTTTTTTCCCAAATGGCTAGCTAGTTTTTTTGAGATTATTTCTTGAGTAATTTATTTTATTACCACTGATAAAAAAATGCCACTTTTATTATGTACTAAATGCCCATATACTTTCTGGGTTCTATCATGGTCGTTTCATGTGATCACTCTGCATTTTTGTGCCAGGACCATACTTTTTAATGTCTCAGTATTCATTTTTAGAATTTCCCTGGGTATTCTTGAATGTTTATTCTTCCAGATCAACTTTACAATTATTTTTCAAAGTTTCAAGAAAGATCCTGTTGGGATTTTCATTAAAGTCATTTAATTTATAGATTAATTGGGCGGGGGTGGGGGAGAATTGGCTTCTTCACAATTCTGAGTCTTACAAGAGAATGAATGAGACATGATTTCCCAATTGTTCAAGCCTGTCCCTCTGTGTGTATGTGTGTGTGTGTATGTATCACAAACAGATTTTGCCTGTTTCCTGTAAAGTTTATTTCTGGATATTTACAGGGTTTTGTTGGTTTTATGATTAACCATATGGTTCTTAGATATGTGCTTGAACAAGCTACCCTCTGGCATAGGATATAAGCTTGGAGCTAGATTGCTGTTTTAGGGGGTCAGTGTACAATAGAAGCCTATGTTTTGGAGACTGACCTGTATGGATCTTTGTTTTATCTTCTAGATTGCCATGACACTTTGCGAAGAGTCTCTTCTCTAAGCTTCTTTTCCTCACCTGTAAAACAGAAACCTTGCAGGAATTTGTAAGCATCAGTGATAATACTTGAAACACCTAGGGCTTAGCACCTACTGAGTCCTCAGATATGGGAGCTGTTTGAGGGTCAGGCTAAGGAGTTCATTTCAAAATTCTTCACAAGGTTGAGATTCCTTGAATCTTTCAAAAACATATTTGTACCCCCACCCCCAGATGTTTAAAAAGTGCTCTGAATAAAAGCACTGTTTTAATAGCCTTCCTCCCCAGCCTGCTTCTTCCCATGATAGAAATATTTGATGTCAATAAGAGATCTCATCCAGTGACTGGTTCTGAACACCATCACTGCTGAAAGGTTTAGTCCCAGCCACATCACAATGGGAGGCCTGGCTCTTTCTTCTTACACTGTTAATTAATAGTTGCTTGGGGAGTTTGGGGATGGGCTTCAATGTGTTAATGGCTCAGACAAATACATCTGAGGTACAAAGACCATTTGGAGTACCCAGTTAAGAATGATTTGCCACGTATAGGAGAGCCTAAAGAAAGCTTTCACGAACATGGGCGTTCAGCTTAACCAATAGTTAGCCCCACATTCTTAATGGCATAATCACCAACATAGCCAATTCAGCATAATGGCCTTTTAATACTTAAACAATTACTTTGGATAATAAAATAACACTTTTAATTTGCTTGACACCAGATTCGACCTATGTGGATATCATCTGGTGGTGAGGTGAGGGGAAAGAGAGTCTGCTGGGTTCTAAATCCATTATAAAGTGATAACACACAATGTGCGTAATGTGCTTCAGGCCTGAGATGCTCCTGATGGTTTAGTGGGAAAATAAGACAGTGAACAGAACATGCTGTTTGCTTGAAATTTAACGAATGCTCTTAATTTATATATCAATTTCCACATGTTTCCTTAGGAAGAAATAGCTAAGCCTTGAAGTTGATGTGCTTTGATTAAATCTGTTCATTTGGAACACCTGCTGGGGAAGGTGCTATGGAAGACACAATCAGCAAATTTTTATTGAGTAAAAAAATAATGCTGTGTCCTGGGAGGAAAATGTAAATGAATTTGATATGATATCTACTAATATCTTTCTATCTGTCTTTTGGATATCGTCAACTGTTTGTAATCTGTTTTTAAAATTTCATTAGTGTTTTCATATTCTTTTTGAAAGTAGGTGAGTTTTAAAACCTCAATAATTCAAAAGCCTCCACATATGTACCTCCTAAGTGAGTGAACCAGGCAGCCAACTGTATTTTTGGCCTCATGGTTTGTTGGTGTTAGCCAGCACTCTTATTCTTTTTATTTGGAAGAAGAGCTGGGACAAGCTTGTGAGGCACAGGCCATATAATATCAGGGGTTCCAGCCAACCTCATCTGTTATCTGATTTCAACGTACCTACTGAATTAATTCCTTTCAGCTAACTATATCTCCCATTAAAAGGCAAATGTTCCCTGGGAAATATTAGGAGTTATCAGTCATTTATACCTTAGTTGAGTATGAATTTATAACAGCTTTCTGTTTTTTTTCCTTGGCCCTGCCTTGTTGCTGTGTGATCTCAGTTCCCCGACCAGTTCTCAGGGCTACGGCAGTGAAAGCCCAGAATTTTAACCACTAGGTGACCAGAGAACTCCCCTATAACAACTTTCTTAAAATTAGGAGATATGAATATGTACGCTAAGGAAAATAGTGATACTAGTCAGTAGCTAAAATATCTACCAAATTACAATTAAGGACAGGATATTTTACACAGTCCCTTTTTGATAGCAGATTTGAATGTGTTGGAGATGGGATCACATTAGGTAGGTAATTTTGTATGTTAATCTTGTTTTCTATTTAATATTAGATCTACCCTTCCAATGACTGTGCTTTTCCAATGAATGGCTTTATCAGAATTATTTTTCTGTTCTACTGTTCGACAAATACAGTTTATAATAATGAAGGATGCTTTTAGGTCTATGAACTACCTTTTTATAAATGTCTTTGCTTCTTCCGCACCCCCCCCTTTTCAATTGGATCTTTAAATGTTGGACTTCCTTCTCTAAGATGTTCCTGTACATAAAAACACCCATCATTGTCAACTGACCCTCTTGCCTTTTCAGGATTAGGGGGTGCCTGTTAAGTGTCCTGGGTCAGTGTTGTGCAAAACATGGTCTGTGGACCAGTGCCTGTCTTAAACTGTTTGCTGCTGGTCCACAATGAGACAGTATGGAGACTGACAGGAAATGTTTAGAATGAAAACCTTCATAGTGATTTGACATTGTCACACCATCCAAGTAGTCAGAGGATGGTCTTATAGAATATAGAGCAGGTTGGGTTATAAGTCATATGTGGTGGAACTGTTCTATATAGATATAGTAGAACTCCCTATCGGCCCATGGCAAACTGGACAAAACAAAGCAATCAAGCAACCTAGTCTTTCGCTTTGGGTAAGCTATCCTAAGTCGGAGTGGAGGATGTGAGCACATAGGGTGTTGAAGTTCTATCAATCCTCAACACAGGGAGTATGGACCAGTACTTAAAAGACAGACTGGGTTCAAATCTCATCTCTGCACCTTATTTTCTGAGACGTTTGACAAATGACGAAAATGCTTTGTGCCCTGGTTTCTTCATCTGTAAAAACAAAATTAACAGTAGAATTAACTTTATGATATGATCCTACATAGAAAGGACTTATCACACTGCCTGGCATGTATCAGATGCTCAATAAATGGAAGCCTCCATCATGTTGTCATTAAATAGCATCCCAGACAGAAATTTATGGAAGGATTCCTTTATGCATAATTATAGCAAAACATGCAGTTCTCAAGTGAAACAGCAGCCATCCTTTGACTCCCCTCTTTTTGTCAGCTTATCTGTGATCACCGAGCTGTGTTTATCATCTACAGAGGGTGGTGCCACATCCCTTGCAGGGCAGTCTGGATCAGAGCTGACAGGCCAGGAAATCACAGACCCTTCAGAGCGCCCGTCTCTATTCTTTCCTGCACTGCCACCAACTCATCAAAAACTCTGAATGTTTATCTCACAGTTGCCAGACATCCCTCTGTTTGGGATTGTTCTGGGTTTTACTGCCTTGTCCTGTTTACAGTCCTTATGGGGCACACAATAGCCCTGTGTTGGTACCAGGTAGAGATATGTCTCCATGATGTGTCCATCTGTTTGGACACCAGGATCTGGTTGATCTCTAGTTCTTGACCCACTGGCCATCCTTCAGCCTTGATATAGCAGGAGAGCTGAAAAAGTGTCAGAGTTGGTGTTGAAGATCTGGATTCTTATCCTGGCTCTTCCACATATGATCTCTGAGCCCCAACACCTTCTTCTGTAAAATGGAGCACCAAGCTTACCATGCAGCCACAGTGACTGAATGAAATAGCCTTTGATTAAGTGTCCTGATGCACAATAAATGCAACTTTCCTCTCATCCTTCCAGGATTGGATGCCTTTTCTCTTCTCACTTTGGGCTGTGATGAGCATATAAGGCATTGCACAAAGTGAATTCCTCATTAGAATGTATGTTCATAAGGGCAGGGATTTATCTGTTTTATTTATTGCTCATGCCCAAGTTCTAGAAGAATGCCTGGGGATAGTGAACGCTCAATTAATATGTGTTGAACAAATTAATTAAAGTGAATTATACAGTCACATTCCCTGCTATCTCTTTTAGGATGCTTTCAGCTCTCTGGGCAACAGAAAGTGTTCACTTGCTAAACTGGTGAGGATATCTGTTATTTCCTACAACTAGAGGTTTATAAGGAGAGAAGTTCTGTGGCTGGTTAATTTAATTGCTCACTAACACATGCCTGGCCCAGGTCCTTCTCATTTTTCTGCTCAATCATTTTCACGCTAGCTGATCGCATGGTCATAAATGGCTGCCATGGTGCCAGACATCACATCTAGACATAGTAACATCCAATAGAAATGGAGAGAGCCTCTCTGATCCTTGTATAAGTTTGCATTCAGAAACTCAGAAACCCTCCAGCTGACTTTTGCTGAAAACCCTTCAGCTGGCATTTGCTCACTGGCACACACTAGCACACAGGGATCAGTTAGGGTTTGTCCTGAGTTATCTTGGGGCTTCCCTGGTGGCTCAGTAAAAGAATCCACCTGCCAATGCAGGAGTTTGCTGCCTGGTCAGGGAAGATCAGGAGAAGGAAGTGGCAACCCACTCAGTATTCGTGCTTGAATACTGGTAGGCTACCGTCCATGGGGTTGCAAAGAGTCGGACACGACTGAAGCCACTGAACAACAATAACAACAACAACAGAATATGTGGGAGGGGTAGGTAACTGAACAGATTCTTGCCTTTGCCAAAAAAGGAAGAATGGCGGGCAGTCAGCTGTGTTGGATTTACCTCCTCCTTGGAGTCTTAGGAAAAAAAGAATGATTAAGCAAAAATTAATTAAACAAGTGCATGAGCAACTAAGTGTTTAATGTCATATGCAAATTAAGGGTTGGCACTAAGAATTGAAGAGAGAATTGCATGTTGAGAGTTGGAGGAGTGTAGCCCACCCAGCTGCCTGATTCAAATACAGATATATTCAGGATTGCCAAGTGGCTGTGACAAAGGGGGTGCTCAATGTAAGGTGAAGTAGAGCAAGATACATTTCACAGTGTTGCAATGTCTCACAGACTAGGTTAGACATGCAGACCTACTGTTACTATGGCAGTATGTCCTCACTAATGCATCCTCCATTAATTCCAAGTGTGCACCAGCTCAGGATAGTATTTACTCTGGTATTTTCATGGGAGAAATGGTTCACAAAGAAATCAAATAGTCCAAGTAATATACTCCTTGGAATGTGTTAACAAATTATTTTTAGGGGACTTCCTTAGGGGTCTAATAGTTAAGACTTTGCCTTCCAATACAAAGTTTTGATACCTAGTCAGAAAGCTAAGATCCCACATGCCTCACAGCCAAAAAAACAAAACATAAGCAATTGAGATGGCTGGATGGCATCACTGACTCGATGGACATGAGTTTGAGTGAACTCCCGGAGTTGGTGATGGACAGGGAGGCCTGGCGTGCTGCAATTCATGGGGTTGCAAAGAGTCGGACACGACTGAGTGACTGAACTGAACTGAACTGAAGCAATAAAAGCAATATTGTAACAAATTCAATAAAGACTTAAAAAATGGTCCACATCAAAAGAAAAAAAAATCTTAAAAAATTATTTTTAATACTTTGGCATATAAAACCTCATATGCAAATAGTATTTATTTGCTTATTTAAGCAGGTCCTTGGAACATTCCAATCCCAAAGAATGGCAATGCTAAAGAATGCTCAAATTACCGCACAGTTGCACTCATCTCACATGCTAGTAAAGTAACGCTCAAAATTCTCCAAGCCAGGCTTCAGCAATACGTGAACCATGAACTTCCAGATGTTCAAGCTGGTTTTAGGAAAGGCAGAGGAACCAGAGATCAAATTGCCAACATCTGCTGGATCATGGAAAAAGTAAGAGTATTCCAGAAAAACATATATTTCTGCTTTATTGACTATGCCAAAGCCTTTGACTATGCGGATCACAATAACCTGTGGAAAATTGTCAAAGAGATGGGAACACCAGACCACCTGACCTGCCTCTTGAGAAACCTATATGCAGGTCAGGAAGCAACATTTAGAACTGGACATGGAACAACAGAGTGGTTCCAAATCAGGAAAGGAGTACGTCAAGGCTGTATATTGTCACCCTTCTTATTTAACTTATATGCAGAGTACATCATGAGACATGCTGGGCTGGTGGAAGCATAAGCTGAAATCAAGATTGCTGGGAGGAATATCAGTAACCTCAGATACGCAGATGACACCACCCTTATGGCAGAAAGTGAAGAAGAACTAAAGAGCCTCTTGATGAAAGTGAAAGAGGAGAGTGAAAAAGTTGGCTTAAAACTGAACATTCAGAAAACGAAGATCATGGCATCTGGTCCCATCACTTCATGGCAAATAGATGGGGAAACAGTGGAAACAGTGGCTGACTATTTTTTGGGCGGCTCCAAAATCCCTGCAGATTGTGACTACAGCCGTGAAATTAAAAGGTGCTTCCTCCTTGGAAGGAAAGTTATGACCAACCTAGACAGCATATTAAAAAGCAGAGACATTGCTTTGCTAACGAAGGTCCATCTAGTCAAGACTATGGTTTTTGCAGTAGTCATGTATGGATGTGAGAGTTGGACTGTGAAGAAAGCTGAGTGCTGAAGAATTGATGCTTTTGAACTGTGGTGTTGGAGAAGACTCTTGAGAGTCCCTTGGACTGCAAGGAGATCCAGCCAGTCCATCCTAAAGGAGACCAGTCCTGAGTGTTCATTGGTAGGACTGATGCTGAAGCTGAAACTCCAATACTTTGGCCACCTGATTTGAAGAGCTGACTCATTTGAAACAACCCTGATGCTGGGAATAATTGAAGGCAGGAGGAGAAGGTGACGACAGAGGATGAGATGGTTGGATGGCATCACCAACTCAATGGATGTGAATTTGGGTAAACTCCAGGAGTTGGTGATGGACAGCGAGGCCTGGCATGCTGCAGTCCATGGGGTTGCGAAGAGTCAGACAGGACTGAGCAACTGAACTGGAACCTAGACGTGAAACATTTAATGACTTGTGGTTAAGAGCACTATATGCATTTGGAATGAACCAAACCAGTACATTCTAAAACATTCTGTAATGCAAATTCCCTTAATTTGGTTATTGCCCTCCCTGCAGTTAGGTTGGCTTATTGGGGTTTTCTTGGGTCCTCCGCCCTCAAATATTTACTGGTAATCAGATCGCAAGAAGTCAGCTCTTGCTTCTGGTGCTGCTGCTGTGGAGTTGCTGAGGATCAGTTGTGGACCCACATTTGGTGGAAGCCGGAGAAGGCCTACAAGACAAGTATAAAAGCCTGGGCAGCCAGATTGCCTGTGTTCAAATCCTAGTTTGGTAACTTGTTATCTGTGGGACTTTGGGTGATTATACTGTCTCCATGTCTCAGTTTCCCCTGTTGTAAAGTGGAAAAAATGATAGACCTTATCCTATAATGTTGTTTTAATGTAGATTTGAGTTAGCATATATAAAGCTTTTATAATGGTGCCTGGCTTACAGTAAGAATGAAAATGTTTGCAATTTATTGTATGTGTGCTCAGTTGCTCAGTCGTGTCTGACTCTTTGAGATCCAGTGAATTGTAACCTAACAGGCTCCTCTGTCTGTGGGGTTTTTTTCAGGCATGAAGTGGGTTGCCGTTTCCTTCTGCAGGCTAGCTCCCAACCCAGGGATTGAATCCACGTCTCCTGAGTCTCCTGCATTGGCAGACAGATTCTTTACCACTGAGCTACCTGGGAAGCCCTTGCTATATAATTATATATATTAATATATATTGAATCAAATAAATTAATTCAATAAGCATAGGGTGAATAATAATATTATGATGTAAAGGACAATGTTGGATGAATTACAAGACATTTTCTTTCACGGACCTTGAGATGTAACTTCTCCTCAGTGCATGGGCAAATTTTGTCCAGCATATTATAGCTGAGTAAATGTTTCTATGAGTTGAAACAAATTTTGGTAAAATTACTCAATTCCCTCCCCATCACCTACAGGCAGTCTGCAATGATTTTATGCCAGTGTATACTGATGGGCATTCACACTTGCCTCCCACTGAGTTAAACACAGTAGACATTGAATATACACTTCCAGCACTGAACTAATAAATTCTTGTTTAGCTTTGAACCTAGTTGACTTACTTTTATTATCTGTTTAGAAGTCATAATTTCTTTGTTATTATGAGAGCAAATAAAAAATGCATTGAATAGAAACCTGTTTGAACATTTTAAGTTAAAATTCTGCTTGAATTGTCTTAAAGGAGTTAGGATGTGTCTGAATTTGCTGAATCAAGTCATCCTCTCAATTTGGGTTCTTGGATCTGGTATTTCAACACCCTGTTAAGGCTGTTGATCTAATGTGGGTTTGTGAGTTACAGGTTGAATGATCTCCATATAGTTCTGATTGGCTTGACACTTATAGGTAGTGGAAAGATGCTTTATCTTGTGTATTCAAGCTGGTAAAGGGAAAGAATTTGACTTCTGGTCAGTTCCTAGAATTCTTTCTACCCATCCATGCAGCAGGGAATTGTCTCATCTTAAGTTCTGGCTTAGTCTGCAATAGGAAGTTAGCCACATACAACACTATTTGTGGTGCTCCTACGCTGAAATATCTGGGAAAAGCCAGGAACTCAGAGTCTTAGGAAGACATCGGGCTAGAGGCTCATTTCCAGTTCAACACGGCCCTCAGCCTCTGGCTATCTATGAATCAACCCTTTTATTGGTCCTTTCCAGGACAGGATCCCCTCAGAATCCTGCCTTCCAAGTTACAGTCGCCTCCAGGTTCTGATCTTATCTTGCTGTCTGCTGTAGGCCTTCTGTTGTAGATGCTTTCCTATGGTGCTTATCACAAAATTAGTTGTCCTTTGTGTTTCTTTTCCTGAATGTTTGCAGGAATGAGTCACTTATCTCTTGTAATATATGAGCAGCTTGGAGGAAAATGCTGTTATTTTAAGAGCCAGCCAGGAATTCCTTTTAGGGAGGAGACTGTCTGCCACCTTAATAGAAGTATTTGGCTATGAAGATAAGGTCCCCAGGAGATAGTCTGAACAGTCTGGAGCTAGGCTAAGAGATAGCAAATTGCTCTGTGGAATAAGTTTACAGGAATTTGGGAATGGGGGCAAGCAGAGGAGAAAGAAAAGAGAGCGATGAAGCACGGCAGAACGTAAGGTGGCGGCAAGAGATGGGACCTGATGAGAGACTTTTAAGGGAACAAAGTCTCCTCCACACAGATACTTTATTGGAGTGGTGTTTTGGCGCAAATTAAGTAAAAGGGATTACCTTCAAAATCTTGGTTGGTATGGGCAGCTATAAAAGATGAGAGACAGTGAGATCAAGAACTCACCCCAAAGAAGTCACTGGGGAGAGAGAAGTGACTATGGGAACACAAACTCTTGGGAATTCTCAGAAATCTAGGGGAGAATATTGAACTTGCCACAAGATGAGGGTTGGAGACTTGAGTCAGTATTTCAATCTCAAAGGAGATTAATTGTAGGCTTCCCTGGTGGCTCAGATGGTAAAGACTCTCCTGTAATGCAGGATCCCTGGGTCAGGAAGATCCCCTGGAGAAGGAAATGGCAACCCACTCCAGTAATCTTGCCTGGAGAATTCCATAAACAGAGGAGCCTGGCAGGTTATAGTCCATGGGGTTGCAAAGAGTCAGGCATGACTGAGCAACTATCCCTCACACTCAAAGGAGGGAAGGACCTCAGCTGACAGCCTTGTTACATCCATCTGTACCAGGGATAAAAAGTGTTTTAGAGGGAAAGAATTTTTGCAATACTGCTACAGAGATGAATAAACCTTAAAGCAAATAATATGATTTATGTGTCTCATAAAAAGAAAAGCACGTCAGTAGCATTTTTAAAAGTTATTTTAAAAGATTTGTTTATTCTAATGGATAGAGATTGTCTTTGGATAATATAAATATTCCAATGATTTAATGAAGTTATCTGAAGCCATGTAGACATTAATTAGAGTTCTATAATTAGAATTATAGTTATAGAAGCTTCCTACTGCAAAATAGAAGGCAGTATGTTAATATTTCAGGTTTACTGTGCTGTTAGAACACAGTACCTGATGCATTTTCATATACCATGGCTCTAATAATTCTTTCTAAATAACCACTGTGATAGATATTTAATAGTTTTTTAATTAATGTTGGAGTAAGACCCATTTATATCTGTGCTCATCCCAGGCCTCCTTCTCTCACAAGTGAAGAGTCTGTCTGCTTCCTGTGTGCGGAGCCACCCAAACTGATGATGACACAGAATCCAATCAGAAAAGCAGCATAAAGATGAAAGGTCTTACCAATGAGAAGTGAACTTGCTAAAGTACACCTTTCAATGAATTTGGACAAAACTGAAAAATGTTGTTGATATCAGATCCTTAGGCTGATTACTGAAGCGTTCGATTTTTCAGTATGTCAATTCATCACTGTCTACCTGGTTATATTTAACACTTTCTCCTGTTTTCCAGCATGTCTGCTGAGATAGGCAATTGCTGTCACATGATATCTGCCTCTCAGGAAGGTCAGTAGACCATTTGGGAGGCCGCGGTTTCTGTCCCCCTTCTGCCTCGGTTCTTTCTCACGAAGTACTGACAGCAGATGGAGCCTCACTGTCTTGCAGGATCTAAAATATTAATAAGATCAGGGCTTTTATCCTTCACACAGTTGAGCCTTTCCATTTAGAGGCTCTGCAAAATGTCGAATCTGCTAATTTATAACACTGGCCCTCCAGGAAGACCTGCTACCACTTACAGGTACCCAAACATCATTTCGAACCGGTGTCCTTCCTTTTCACTTCTTGGAAGTGCTGGTTCACATTTGAAATCACTCACATCTTTCAGAGACACTTGGATGAGTTTAATTCCATTTTGAGATGAGAGGTCTTGGGGTGCGTTTTAATAAATATTTGATGGGAATACTAGCCATGGGGTTGTGTTCATTTACAAAATTAGAGATGGCATCTCTGAGGCAAGCTTGACTTTGTGGAAGAAGCAATGTTTATAAATGCACACTGTTTCCATGCCTGGTGTTCCCTCTACTTTTTAGAATACTGTAGTTATCTGTAGCTTTATTTTTAGAAGCAGTGATTAAATTGCAGAGCACTGCTGTGTGATACAAGTTTAACCATTGTCTATTCAATAGACTTTTCTTTTTTTTCATTGAAAGTAAAATTTACTTTTCTGCAAAAAATATGCATATCATATGGTGTGCAATTTAGATCGTTTTAAAGGACAGTAAAGACATTAGTTTAGATATCCCATCCCAGTTGGACAATGAGCATCAATTTGGTTAATTAAGAATCTCAGGCTCTGCAAATTTATGGTACAATTACAATTTACTTCGTATGGAAGAGGGTCTTTACCCCATGCCACCATTAGCAAAATGTCCACTTATATTATTTGCTGACTATTTCAAAAGCAGATGAATTTTAGGGGAAGAGTTAACATTTCTCTCTTTCTTTCTTTTTTTTTTTTTTTTGCATTGAAATTTCTCACTGAATGTCAGTTGTTTGTCAGCAGAACGCAACTATGAAGACTTTTGACTTAAACCTTTTTCCTCTTTTTTCTTTCTTATTTTTTTCTTAAAGAAAAAGCCAATTCATCAGGTAGGAAAGGACTGCCTTTTGCAGTCTCAGGTCCTGCCAGAGACAAATGACCGTAAAAATTTAAAATCAATCATTAACAGATTAGCTGTTGGTCCAAAGTAAATAGCAATCAGCTTATTAGGCATCAGGCAGAGTGAGATAAAGGGGAAGAGTTATTGAAAATGAGGATGTTGTCTGGGGCTCTGCTGTAGGGTCGCACGCGAGGAGGCTGTCTCTTTGTCACTATAATTACAAATGGAAAACAAGGTAGCCAGCTGAATAAGTTGAGCCCCTGGTTGTGTTGAACATAGTACTGCAGTTTTCTCGTCTATGTCATGGCTTTGTTCCCCTTGGTTAGCATGGGACTTGGGTGCAGTCCCAGTTGTTCTCTTTGCCTTCTAAGCAAGATCTGTCAGCTGCTGTTTAGTTGACTCTGCAAAGCAACCCAGAAATTAGGCTGGAGGCACCTTCGTTTCAGGACCTGGACCTTTTTTACCCCTTTGCACACTTAGTTCAAATCTCATTACTGGTTAAATAGAGGTTTGAAAGAGAAGGGATGGTTCATTAGCTGCTTCCCTCTAATTTCAGGTGTAATCTGCCGTTCGGCACATGCCACAGCTGTTTTTGCAACAAGATCTACCAATGGATGCTGAAATCAGCACTGAAGGTTTGAAGAGAAATAGGATATTTGTACAACTTCAAAGTAGCTTTCTTAATATATTTACTAACTATAAAGGAGAAATAGTAACTTTACAGTGGTGAAACCCAGGAGATACCCTCTTAACCAAGTGATCAAGGTTAAGGTTACTATCACTAGCAATAAGACAGTTCCTCACCTGCCTGGCCCCCCCGTGCTACACTAAGAAGGACACACCATCACCGTATTCTTACTAAAAATGCATTACCTTACTCCAGTTATGAAAAAACATCAGAAAAACAAACCCATTCTGAAAAATAACTGCCCAGTAATCTTTAAGAGTGTCAAGGACATGAATGCCAAGGAAGACTAAAGAGCTGTCGTGAATTTGAAGGGACTAAGGAGACAAAGCATTGTGGGAATCTGCGTTGGATTCTGGAACAGAGAAAGGACATTAGGAGAAAAACTGGTGAAATCCAAATAAATGATAGCATTAGAGGAAGCTGAGAGAAGGGATTATAGGAACCATTTATACTAATTTTGCAGCTTTTTGTAAGTCTAAAGTTATTCCAAAGTAACAAATTATATTTAAAGAAAAGGAATGATGCACTGAAAGGAAAAATAATTGCTTGAGTTCCAGAAACTTCCACTGCAGAGCACAACTTGTAGTCTGGGCCAGTTTTAGCTTTTGTTTATAGTTGTGCTTTATTTTGGCCAAAGCTGGAGTAAATCGTTGCTTTCAATGACAGAAAAGTAAAACAACATTCTTCAGGTAGGGCCCTTCTTTACAGTTCTTATCGTGAACAATACAGTAAGGTTATGGTGTTATCAATAGGTACAGTTACCAGGGAGGCAAGGACAATCCCAGTGTGTGGAATGTTGGATTCTGCAACTTGTGTGCCTTGGGTTACCAGTTTGTGTGAATTATAGTATGTCACTTATTCTCCTGGATCTGCAGGCTAACTGGACTGGCTCTGCTTCATCCTGCGAATCTGGGTCTGGCCTGACTTGGACCAAGGTGCTAACTGGGACAGTGTTTTCTCCAGGTGATGGCAGGAGTACAAGAAGGCAAGCCCCACTGCACAAGCACACTTTAAGCTTCAGCCTGTGCCTCCTTTTGGTTAAAGATGTTTACTTGGCCCACCCAAAGCTGACGGGTAGGGAAGCACACTCTTCCCATGGAGGTTGGGGGGATAAAGTGCATATTTCTGATGAAATATCTAATCAATCATAAGGACCTTAAGTAACTAGTCAGATTGTAATATCTTTGAGGTCTGAGCCCATGCCCATTACTGTGTCTGTATCTTGCCTGACAAGAAATATGAATTTAAGCACACAGTAGGAAATCAAAAAATTCATGATAAGTTTCAAAATTTAAATCAGAAAATAAGTCCTTTGTGTTTTTCCTAAATTAACAAACAAAAGCTTAGAAAGAAGATAAAAAAGAGCCAGAAGAACTCACATCAATGTGGATTATAAAATATTTTTGAAGAATGAGTAGCTTTAAATTAGAAAGAAAATTAGTATTTTGTTGAGGAAGAAGGCATTATTCACAAAGAAAAAGTTATTCTAGATTTATTTTTGGCAGATGATGAATTAACAGTAACTATTCCAAACTCTTATCTAAATGTAGTAATAGCTGCTGTTTCCCCAGTATTTTATAGATGAGTGAAGGCGCACATGATTTGTCTTCTTCCATTTTATAGAAGGATAAGAAATCGAGGGTCAGAGCATGTGTATGCTTTGCCCAGCGTCACCAGCTGCTAAATGACAGAGCAGGCATAAGTTGTCTTCTGGCTTCAAGTCCAGGGTTCTTCTTACCACCTATATTACAAATTTCTACCTGTTGAGAACGAATCCTTTCCTTCACTTGCTGGGGCTTTTGTAAAAGATCTATCACTCTGAAGATGAATTGAACTATCAGGTAAACATTTAAGGAAAGGAGAAGAACCAAGTTGGAATGTAAGTGAATTCTGGTGTTGGTAGCTGCCTGGCATTATAACTGATGACATAATTATTTCCTGGGATGTGGAGCACCAATCACGGAGTAGATGTAATAGACAGAGGTTCTTAGGTATTTACAAGTATGGATAAAGTGACTGCCCTTCATTAATAAAGGCAGGTGCTGGAGTCTGCATTCCACTGTTAGTTGGGATGGTATTCGGGTAGTAAGTTTCTAGACCAGTCTACATTTAGGTTCCCCGTTAACCCCTGTGACCTGCCTTTTCAGCCTGTGTGCCTCCAGCTCTAAGATCCAGTTCAAAATGCACCTCTTTCAGGAAGTGACCCTGTTCTCCTGGTGGGAAGCGGGCGCCCCTGTTTCTAAACCCCCAAGCACTTTCTTTGCCTACACTTCCTTTAGCAATCATCGTGTAGTCATGCACCACCTTTATAAGATTAACTGTTTGTTTCTCCTTTATGACTGCAAAATCTTGCAAGAAAGTTTTATCAGAGCCTAACATAGAGCCCAGCACATGGCGATTCTCCCTGTAAACAGGGCTTGGGAAGATGACCAGATGAACAGAAGGTCTGGTCTTTCCTAGCCTGCTAGTTGGAGAGGCTTTTGATGCATCTTTGAATCCACCACAGCTCTGTACTTAGTGCCTTACATACAGCAGATGCTTGGTATGTTTTCGTTGAAAGGAAAACATTTGTGTAAATGAACAAAGGAAAAAATAATAGATGAATAAATAAGTGATTGAGTAAATGTCTGGATACTGAGGTGGAAAATCAAGAGGAACACACGTCAAGTATCAGAGCTCCTTAAAAAGATGAATAATATTTGAAACAAATGTGTAATGCTCTAGATGTCAGAAGAAATCTCTTGAAATTTCTGCTCTTATTCAAAGTATAGGAACAAGAAATGTGAATGCCACTTTCCCCCCAGTGGTGGTAATGCTAAGTGCTGCTGCTGCTGAGTCGCTTTAGTAGTGTCTGACTCTGAGACCCCATAGACGGCAGTCCACCAGGCTCCCCCGTCCCTGGGATTCTCCAGGCAAGAACACTGGAGTGGGTTGCCATTTCCTTCTCCAATGCTAAGTGCTGCTGCTAAGTCACTTCAGTCGTGTCCAACTCTGTGTGACCCCATAGATGGCAGTCCACCAGGCTCCCCCATCCCTGGGATTTTCCAGGCAAGAGCACTGGAGTGGGTTGCCATTTCCTTCTCCAATGCCAAGTGCAGTACACCAATATTCTATTGTCTGTGCTATTGTTAGAGTAAAACATACCAAAATCTTCTAGCACCATAATATTTGTGTTATTTAAATATGGCATTTAAAAATGAGTTTTGCACATGGTGTTAAGACTTCATCCAGGCTCACGCCCCTTCCCTGCTGGACGCCTTTCTAGGGCAGCCTATCGTTGTACTTCCCATTCCCTGGGTTGATAGTGAGGCTGGCATCTGCTGTCTGGGTCATTTTTACCCTCCAGAGCCAGTCACAGTGCCCGATTCCTGATTGAAGCTGGGAGACACACCTGAGGGTTGACCCAGGTTCTCTCTGAGGTAGAACAGAGGGGTTGTGGGTTGTTGTTCAGTTGCTGAGTCCAACTCTTTGCAACTGCAAATGCTAATATCTTGGAATTTATCCCACCTAATGTATTTTGTAATATTTTAATGCAAAAATTCTTATTATCATTGCAGTCACTACTCTTCTCTTAGAATATGGAAAATAATTTCACCCAGATTATGCTTTTTCCTCTGTCCAAAAACTTCCCTATGCTAGTAATTAAGAACATCCAATGGAAGAGGAAAATTAACCAAATTGAGGGTTATACTTATTAAGTACTTGAAAAGGTCCTGTAATTATATCTTAGGACTCACTAATGTAGAAATAGGATTTTAAAGACACTGGGTGTTGCGCAGTTTCCCATGGATACTTACTGATTTCAATAGTTGCACCAAATGTGGAAATGATGTCACCCTGGGAATCCTATTCCTTCTCTTGTGAAAGACTTCCCCCAGGTGGTCAGCACGCCTGCATTTCTTCTACAATGTGCCAGTGTTAAAGCAGCTTTGTCCAGGAGAACTTTCTTAAGATGATGGAAGTGTTCTGTGCCTGCTCTGACCACTAGGGTGGCCACTGGCCATGTGTGGCCGCTGTGCTCTTGAGATGAGGAACTGAATTTTAAATCTTATTTAAAATTAATTAATGTGTGCATAGCCATATGTGCCTAGTACCTACAGCATAGGACAGGTCAGATTGAGAGCCTCGTGGCTCTGAGAAACAGCCAGAGAGAAGGGGTCGGCTTCTACTCCCATCGTATCGGGCAGCCTAGAGAATCCTTGAGCTTTGAAGGCCGCTTCCCTCCACTGCCTGAGGCTTCCCCGCAGCTCAGAGGACTGGGTAAGAACAAGAAGGAAGAGCCAGAGTTTGGTCTACCTGTTTATGCATTTAGTTTCTTTAGTCCAACTTTTTATTTAAAGACTATTGGGCTTACCAGGTGGCGCTATTGGTAAATGACCTGCCTGCCTATGCAGGAGACTTGAGAGATGTGAGCTAGATCCCTGGGTCGGGAGGATCCCCTGAAGGAGGGCATGTCAACCCACTCCAGTATTTTTGCCTGGGAAATCCCGTGGGAGAGGAACCTGGTAAGCTATAGTCCTTAGAGTCGCAAAAGAGTTGGACGTGACTGAAGCAACTTTGCGTGCATGCACGCTGAGTATCAGTAACAAGCTGAGATCATAACAGCCCCATCTATGCTGTTTTTAAAGTTATTGTTTACAGCCTCTTTAATTCTCCATGAAGGTGATGAGTCTGCAGAGCGTCTTTTTTGAAGGAACTATTATTATCAAGCAGAGTCCCTGTAAATGACTGTTATCCAGATGACACCCTTTCCACCACACAACCCTTACCCTCTACTGCTCACACACACAGTTTTGTTGGGAGACCCCCTCCCTCCCGTTTTGGTGAGTTGCCACCACTTTGTTCTATGGGGTCGAGACATGCTCACTCTCATATTGTAACTAGTGCCATCGCTGCCTGAACTTTACTGATATTCTGAAGCAGAACAGCCACTTACTCTCCTAAAGGTTCCTGCTAATGAGGCCCACACCGGTGGCAAGGTGTTGGCATGAAGAAATAAGCCCACTAAATAAAAATTCTGCGAAGCTGGGAGAAAAGGCATACTTTTTCTTGATGAGGGTAGGGGTGCCTTGGAGCCTCTCACAGAAGCTTTATTCTAATGCATGAAGCTAGAAATTAGAATGAAAAATAAGGGGAATTTGCTTTAGAGCAGCTGGTTTAAACTGCGCTGCTTCCAGGGCTCTTAGCAGAACGCCAGCCATTTCCCCGGAAGCACAGCGGCATCATTTCATTGTCCTTCTGCTCGGGAAGAACAACCAACAGCCCTCCTGCCCTCAACTTCAGATGCCACACACATCCCAGCTTTAACTTGCTAGCAGCCCAGGCACCATAACATCCAGGAAGACCACATTGCAGTCATCACTCGTTTGGGGGCAGGGGGTGGTGGTAATTACCAGCACATGATTATTTTATTCTGTCTGAATTATTTACAATGGAAGGAAGCAGTTGAGGGGAGGGAAAGTTAAGGAGTGTGTTCAGCCCCACTTGCATTGATTCCACCCAGAGCAAGAGGAGCAAACCTATTAAGAAGAAAAATTGCTTCCTTTCCTTCCTCTCTTTCCTCTCCCATCCCCGAGTCTGAGAAACAAATACGTGACGCAAAGAGGAGCCCTGGGTGGCTGCCCGGAGGGGCCCGTGGTGGGGGTTGGTGGCTCTTGTCTGTGACTTGTGCCCTTATTGCAGGTGTACCACTGGCCCCAGCTTCCAGCGTTCCCTCCTCTCTCCCCAGCTCTGAGCTTGCATGTGGTGCCTAACGAACACCGCATATGGATTTCAATCCCACTTAGAAGACGTTCAGTTATGGAACTTGTAATCAGGAGAGTTGGGCTTTAATCCCAAAGGTGTGTTCCCTTCATTGTTTTTTAAATTTAAGATTTATAACTCTCCTACCTCCAAAAGAACTTGTGGATGGTTTATAGAGGTAGTGTCTGAAGGCGCCTTTGGGGATCAACAGAACAGAAGCCCCCAGAAGGAAGCAGAGTGACTGGCACAGTTAGGTGGTAGGACTGTGGTGGTTTGTGCCTCCATTTCCTCTTTACCAAACAGGGAAAGCAAACCCACCTCCTGCCTGTGAGGTGATGGGCAGAGCAATGTTTGTAAGATGAGGTGTCCATGTCATTTTGGCATAATATTGCATTCTTCTATTAAGAAAATAAAAATGTCAATAGAGGCAGGATACCTTCCTAACCAGACCCTACTGCACATTCCTACCCTGGTTCTCTGAAAGATTGAGGGCAAGAAGAGGAGGGGGTGACAGAGGATGAGATGGTTGGATGGCATCACTGACTCAATGGACATGATTTTGAGCAAACTCGGGGAGATGGCCAAGGACAGGGAAGCCTGGTGTGCTGCAGTTCTTGGGGTTGCACAAGGAATTGGACTTGACTTAGAGACTGAACAACAGAAAAAATCCCTGCAGCAGAGTTCCCCAGTGCACTGAAGAGGAGAAACGGGCTGCTTGAAATCTGTGCTGCCGTAAGCGTTTGTGGGGCTTCCCAGGTGGTACCAGTGCTAAAGGACCTGCCTGTCAATGCAAGAGATGTAAGAGTCTCTGGTTCGATCTCTGGATTGGGAAGATCTCCTGGAGAAGGAAGTGGCAATGCGCTCCAGTATTCTTGCCTAGAAAATCCCATCGACAGAGGAGCCTGGGGGGTCGCAGTCCATAGGGTCACAAAGAGTCAGACATGACTGGAGCAACTTAGCACACGCACACAAGTGTGTGTGGAGCCCCACAGGAGAGAGACAGGGTGGGACTCCAGCAAGGTGGTGGTTTTATTTTTTCTTCATGGAACAGCTTTTGAATAAAATGTTAAAATACTTACAAATTTTATAATCTATGTGAGTTATAAAACTTTGCAGTAAAATGTCTACATACCTCCCACCCAAATTAAAATACATTATTATTACCATGGAGACTCCAAGAACACCCCTCTTGCTACCAGAGATAAACCACTCTCATGATTTCATGCATATCATTCTGCTGTTTAAAGAAAAACTTGCCAGTGTTTGAACCCTATGTAAATGGAATCATACAGATCTGCTATGAGTAACTTTTTTCACTAAATATTATATTTGTGAGATTTGTCTAAGTTGATACATGTAGCATAATTTATTCATACAACTGTTTGTTATTCTGTTATAGGAATACTCTAGGCTTATTTATCCATCCTCTTGTTGATGGCCATCTGAATGTCTCCTTTTTTTTGTTATTACAAACCATGCTAATCCAATCTAGTCTCTTGGTGCACAGATCTAAGAATTTCCTCATTGTATATGCCTGAGAGTAGCTTTGCTGGCTCATAGAGAATGAGCATCTTCAGCTGTATTAGATCATGTCAAGATCTTGGTGGTTGTCCAAGCTATAGTTCCAACAACAGTGTTTAAGAAGGAACCCAAGAATTCCAATCAGCTATGAGCTGATTTAGCTGCTCTCAAGTATCTGGAGTTAAGAGAGAGAGACTGCATGGCTAAAAGGAATCCACAGATGATGATGATGTGTGACGAGGACAGCAAACCCCAATAGAGTGCTTACTGTGTGCCAGGCACTGTTCTGAACACTTCAGTCACATGGACTCGTCTGTGATTACTCTGAGAGGTATGTGGTTATCCTCACCTGTAGGTAAAGAAGCTGAGGCAAAGAGAGGTGAGTAACTTGCCCACATCATTATGGTTGTTATATGTGGGATCTGGAATTTGAGATGTTGCTCTGAACCCTATGCCTCATTTCAACTGTTAACCTGTGAGTTCATGCTAAATGAGACAATAAGAAGGGCAGCCTCATGATTGGTTGGCTACCCTGCCATTGGTAAAGGGTGGGACTTATCTTTCCAATCATCACACACCCCCTTTCACAGTTAAGAAGCAAGAGAAAAGCATTTTCCCCCGCCTTGGGTAGCATGGAATTTGTATGATTTCTGGCCAAATATGTAATTTAAAAAATATGAGAAGGAGCCCTTAAGCTAAAACACCCCAAATCTTGACCTAGCACAGCCTCCTTGAAGTTGATTCTGTGGTTATTGGCATTTGACTAGACAAGAAGGGAAATAACTGTTCCTCCCGGCCCATCCTCAGGGAGCTTAATGCTGGGTACCATAATTTGTGTGGCAAAGCGATGGCAGAGGATATTGACTATTTCAAAGACTGATCAAAATGGCTAAAATATGACATAATCATACTGTTATGAGGCATTGCTAATTTTTGTCATGAAAACATCAGCAGAAATGAAGAACCATACATAAATTCATACCTAAAGATCAATAAAGCTATATTTTTTTGGTCCAAATTATTCAGGTTAGTCTTTTACGTGGTATCTTCAATCCTCAACTTTCTACTGCCCTTTGTCTGTACATAGACATTTGTACAGGGTAGAAAAGTGGTGTTACTAAAATGTAATACATGGTATCTTTCTTTATGATGTCTTTAATAGTAAACACATTTTTCAAAGATGATTAATTGCAGTGTTCTCAAGATGGTAATTTCTTTTTTTGTTTATTTGTTTAAAATAGGGATGCTCACATGAAAACCCAATGCAAGGTCCAAATCATTAAGCTCTTCCTAAGTCAAAGTAGGTATATTTCACATTGAAATATGTCATTTTAATGGCAAAAGAAAATTTTGAAATATGTCATTTTAATGTCAAATGGAAAAAAAAAGAATGTCTTTAAAGATTTGGCCTATAGAGTAAATTTCAAAATGGGAAACAACACTAGTCCTGTAATGAGATGTAAATCATAACACTGACATTTATCTCCTCTTGGTGAGTTCAATTCCCTGTAGCAGCATAGAGAGGAAAAGAAAATATTGGAACTGAGAGTAATAAAATGAATACAGCATGCTCCTCGTGTATGAATGACACTTTCTTCACATAATGAGAGTAACTGGCAGGCGTCTCTAGGACACATTCCCCTTCTCTGAAAACATTCCAGGCTTTCTGACTCTTCCCAGTTTACTATCTTGAATCTCACTGGTGGGAGGATCACTAGGCTATGGGACAAGCTTAAAGTAGATGTCTTGAGTGTGAAGAAGCGGTGGGCTATTTGTATGTGAACGTGAATTGAATTGATCAGATGGTCTTCCTTTTGGCAGCCAGCCGAGAGGTTCTCCGTGCAGGTGTTCCAAGTTCTAAATTTGGGGACCGACATGACTGGGAGAAAGGAAACGAGGCATGAGTGAGGCACAGAGGCGAGGGGTTTAGGCAACCGTGAAGATGCAGAGCTGTACACTGTCAAAAGTGGGTGAAGAAAGTGAGCTGGAAAGACACACTCAGTTTGCTTAAAAAGTGTGCCTGCATCTTGTCCATACTTGATCCTAGCTACTGTTGTTATTCCTCTTGGCATTAAATCAGTTTTGGTGAGCTAAGCTGTTAGGCTACAACTAAAGTTTTGTGTTTTTTTTTTTTTTTTTTTTTTTAAATGGGAAATGTGTTCAGAGTGTAGTGGATTGAATGACTGGCTCTAGTGCTTCACCCTCTTGTTTTAGCCTCATGTAGGCAGAGTGCACTTTCCTACTCCTTGACTTTGGGCTTACCCATAAAACTTGTTTTCACCAGCCATGTAGGCAGAAGCGTGCCAGATCTAACCCTAGGACTTAAGAGACTTTGTCTTTTCCTGCTTACCTTTTTGTGCCTTTCTGCACTTCTGGTCTCTCTGAGATGAACTTTCTGTAGATAACTGCTTACCCCTTTAGCTGACCTGCAACTTGAAGCATAACCAGTGTAAATTAGCTGACCTCCAGCTGACCTGTAGATATGTGAGAATAAATGATAATTGTTTTAGGTCAGTGAGTTCTAAGATAGTTTGTTACACAGCACCCTTGTGGCAGTAGCTACCTTATACAGAGGTTTGTTTTTTTTTTTTAAAGAGCTCTCTTACAAGTGAATTCTTCAAATATAATTCATTAGGAAAATTGGGGTTTTCTGCATTGCAGTGAGATCACTGTTCTCCTTTAAAAGATAGTTTTATCTGTTTTTATTTAGTTGTAGCCCAGTGACAGAACAAGAGCACAATTTCTTACCTGATGAGACAAAGATTAACCAAGAGCATGCCTTGCTTCTATAGATAACCAATAACAGCCACGGGGTATAGCAGTGGTTTTCAGACAACTCTGATATTCTAGGGCCTCCGAGAGTTCTCATAAAGGCTGCCTGGGTGACGGAGATCCCCCTCTCCCTCCTTTACCTAGCTTCAGCTGTGGTAGAGCTCATTTTCTTTGATTTGCATGCTGGGCTTCTTTGAAAGATTTTATCTAATTAAAAGGCTCAGATAAGTTTGAACATCTCCAGTGAATGCTTTACTTTTCTGGGAACTCATGGTTTTTCACACCTGTCCATGCTGTTGCCTCTGCCTAGACTGCTCTAGATTCTCTTTCTTTCTCTCTTTTTTCTAAGCTTCTCTGTAGAGAGCTCCTATTCATTCCTCAGTACTCATGGTGATTGAAAAATATATCCATGAGTTCTTTGATAGTTTTCTGTTCCAAAGATGGGATCTGGTCGCTATCCCTTTAGGTGTGAACTGTACTTGGTAATGTTTAAGGAAGAGAATCGGTAGAAAGTGATGGTGCGTGATGCCCAAGATTAGGACCTGTCTTTCTGTCTCCATCTTTTCTCAGCTCACTCATTCTTGGGAAATTCACCTGACATTTCAAGAACACACTCAAGCAGCCCCACATGGAGAAGCCCACCGAGAGGAGCTAAGTGAGGCTGCCTCCCAATAGCCATGTGAGTGATTCCATGAGCTAACTCAAATTCTTGATGCACCGAAACTGAGTGAGAAGAAATTTGTTTTAAGCTGCTATATTTTGGGGTCTTTGTTATGCAGCAGTCTATAACTAATAACAATATGCAACTGAAAAGATTGTTTTTTTGTGATACTCTCCTGAAATGCCTGAGTGAGTGTTAACAATTTTCTTCTTTTTCATAGCTTTTAATATATATCTTGTTTGCAGAATTTATTCAATTGCACTGTTTATTTACATATCTGTCTCTTGTATTAGGCTGTGAGATATTTGTATTCTCAGATGCCCAGCACAATACTTGACATCTTATATATTGAATAAAGAACTGAAAAATAGCCACAGTCCAAATTTGAAAAAAAAAAAAAAAAAAAAGGCACTCAAAGAATAGGGCAAAAGATAAAAGAAGTCATCTTTATGTCTAATACAGAAATCCTCAGCTTTGACCAGAGATGGTAAATAAGCAGAAAAGTCCTCAGATGGAGTCAACACTGTATTTTCATAACTTGTGAGCATATAAAGCAGTTCTCTGTGCTCTTGTTTAGTGAATGATAGGTGTTCCTCCTCAGATGGTGTGTCTAGAATCATGGGGTCTGTAAAAAAGCCAGGATCAGTGTTTTGACTAGGTTTACAGGTGAATAAGTTAGAAATCTATCACAGCCCAAAACAAGCCTTGAATTTATGGCTTTGACCAAGTGTAACTTGAAGATGTAATTTACCAAACTACAGAGGGTATTTATTTTCAATAGCTAGAGTTACATAGCCACATTGAAAATGGCAGAGGTGGTATCTGGTTAATTCCATGTGGGGCCAGTGATTTGGAATTCTAGTCTTCTGGGTATGCCAGACTATGCAGGACCTGCATGGAACAATTAGCTATTTAAAATGGAAATTTAGTGATGATGATTTGTGTTTTTATTTTAGTGATCATCTAAACATTGGTGACGACTGAGCGACTTCATTTCACTTTTCGCTTTCATGCATTGGAGAAGGAAATGGCAACCCACTCCAGTGTTCTTGCCTGGAGAATCCCAAGGATGGGGGAGCCTGGTGGGCTGCCATCTATGGGGTCACACATAGTCAGACATGACTGAAGCAACTTAGCAGCATCAAACATTGGTAAAAGAATATTCCGGATCATTGGAGGGTCAGTCTAATAACTTAGGCATGCCATATATTAATAATTTCAGGTCCTGCTTTTATGACTGTGGCTCAAGGGGCTTGTTAGGTGACAGGGTTTAACTGCAAGTGGACTATTTCTCAGACTGAGGTCTGTGGGCTTACAGTTTCAAGGATCCACAAGTTCTTACATTTGGAAAACAGTGATAGAGACAATAAATGCTTCCTCTGAGGCGAGATTATTGATTTTTCATCTGTGTAGTCAAGGGAAGGTTTTATGAGGCATTGGCATCTGAGCTGGCCCTCAAGGACAGGCTCCGTATGCTTTCTCTTAACAAATGACATCAAGTATCCATTTAAGCTATCTGCTTGAGCAAATACCCTACTTCCAGGGGCCATTCATTACTTCCTGGTTATTCTTTGAGAGCTACTGTGTGTTAGTTATATTTAATTATAGTGTGGTCCAGGGTGAATATGGACTGGAAACACTGTGGAAGGAGACACAGAGAAAGGGAGAAGGCGGAGCTTGAACAGGGAGCAGAACGGTTCATGTTGACTGAAGTGCAGGGCAAATGCAGGCCACACTCTAGGGTACAATGCTGGCTGAAGCCTGTTGTAAAGGTCAAGGCTTAAGAGTGTGTACTTTTTCTGTGACTAGGCAAGGTTTTTTATACATTGATGGGGATGACTCTGATAATATTGAAACTAATACGAGTTCATGGTTGTACTGTTCAATAACCGTCTCAGCATCCTTTTTAAAATTTATTATTATTTCTTAGAAGCCTTGCTCACTGGTGAAATTTTTGGGCATGTGGAGGATTTTCAATCTATGTGTCATCTCTGATCATTGTAGAAGACACAGAAGACATGTTTTGAGTATGTTACCTTGCTGAAGTGGTGGACTTGGTCTGTCATATTTAAATTGCATAACCATGCCTGCTCTTATGCCCACTCTGGCTGGTTAAATCTACCTGGGCACCTGACTGTGGGAAAGCCAATCCATTGTCTGGGCTGAGCTCATCAGCCTCTGTCTTATGTGGATCTGAAATTCAGACATTGAGAAACTGAATTAGTAAGATGAGGATGGTGCCAGACTGAAAAGTTGTGCCAGGTTAAGTGATGCTGAAAGCAGGGGAAGCTTGCTGAAAGAAAGAGAGAAAGAAGAAAAACATGGTAGAGATGAAATGTATGTAGAGAGAATAAACCTGGATTCTGGTTTTCCAGTTCCAGTTTTTATTTTACCTGGCTTGCAGGTAGTGTGTTTCCTGTTTATACTGTTAACCCTTTTCAAGATTGTTGTGTCTTTACAATAAAATCCTCTATGCTTAAGCTAATTGGAGTGGGTTACACTTTCATCCACACAGAACCTTTCTAAAATAATGCTGGATTTTCAAATGAAGTCTTTGGTTTTTAAGAGACCGTGAGGCTGAAGGGAATATTGTCAGCTCACCAGTTTAACTGCTAAGCCAGCTTCCACCCATGTAGGTGGTGAAAGACATGGATGGCTTCAGTTTATTAGTGAAAACTCTGGGTAACAAATTGACAAGTTCAACTTGACCACTGCTTGGTGAGATTCCACCTCTTGATGTGGCCAAGGATGGACCAACTATGGTCTACACTGGCCAGAGACAAGAACGTTTTGACAAAAATCTGAGACAAGTTACCATAGTGACATATGTTTATTTTTTTTTACACTTAACTTTCCATTCTTGGGAGTAACAAAATCTCACAGCTGAAGAAGAGTCATTGTCATTCTTTCAAGTGTCTGATGAAATCTAAAGATCTCTTCATACTAACTGTAGGATTTAATCAGGAGTGGGTAATATGACTGCATGTGTTGTAATGAATTTCAAATACTGCAACCTGCAGGGGTTGTCAGTAACTGAATTCCTGGGGTATGCAACTTGTAATTGAAAATTTTTACAGTTTAGTTCCACTGTCATTTTTCTAATTCTATTCAAAGAATGTCTATCAAAAGTTATGCTTTAGTAGAAATGTATATTATGGGAAATTATTAATTCCAACATGTAGGTAATTTGGAAAGCTTGATATTTTTCAGGGTTATTGAAACTGTAGGAAGAATTTTTATGCTGATAACTTTATGAGGTTGCAATGAGAAGTATTAACATTATTTTATGCAATTTCCTTTAAGATGCTGAGAATCTTTTTTAGGCACGCACGCAGCTGGAAATATTAGGGACTAAACCAACAGGGGATGGAGACCCTGGGAATCTTCTCTGCACTTTTTCCTGGAAGAACCTTTGCTCTTCTGCTCTTCATCTCTCCCTTTGTGGGAATTCTGTCCTTCAAATACAGAGATTAATAGCAGCACGATGAAGTTTTGCTTATCCTTTCTCATGCTAGATTTGTTTGATCATGGAAATTTTACAAGAAACAACCAAACTGTGCCACAAAATGATATTGATATTATGGGATTGCATCAATAGCACTGGCTGTTTCATTTCCATTCACTTATCAGCCATATTTACTTCTCAGATATTTCCTTAACTGGAATTGACTGTACTATAATTGCCTATTTCTTTGGTCCATTGGCTGTTAACCTTGAAGTGACTGGGGTAGAGCTGGCGAGGCCTTTCCTGTCAGGCCTGACCTCTCACTATGCTGGAGAGAGCGCTGCCATGACAACGGCGACAGATGTCAGCTAAGCAATGTGCACCCTAGAAAGACTCCTGTATTGAGAAAATCGATCTTGTAATGGTGCCATGGAGCACATTCGCTGAACTGCCAAGTGTTCTAGGCTTAATCATTTATTTCATCTAGCAGAGAGAAGAAAACATAAAAGAAATGAAATGAATTTGACCTCTGTCTTTTGAGTGACTTTAGTGCTACACTGAATTCTAGCAAGTGCCTCTTATGAATTTTAAAAAATTACATTAGGAATAACATTTTGAAGTGAAATGAGTCTTGTAATGCCAACCCTCCAGAAACATGTTATTTCAAATGTCAGATACATAATAGTCATTTGCTATTTTCTGTGTATGTCCAGGGGTTAGCTCTGTCTTGGCTATGTTTCAGGCAACTTATTATAAGGGAACCAGGAATGAACCAGAGCAGAGCATGCTGCTTTGATTTTCTCCATTTTTCTCAGCATAAAGCAACTTCCTTTGTGCTGATTATCACAGGGTTTAGTGAGTAGATAAACGATAAACAGTGCCTCACATTGACAGCTTCAAACCCCTCTCAATTTTAGAGTCTTCCAATAGCTTGTTCCTGGTTCTGTCTCCAGAGTGGAGTTTGTCTCCCTGACAGTTAATTCTGGGACAGCCTTCCATTGCCTTGACAGGCTTGTCATTCACGGCTTGACACCTCTCATTCATCTGAGTTTGGCCTGCTGGATATGCAAATGATTGGAGGACTGAAAACCATAATCCCTCAGCCATGATAGCCAGTATGTCACTGTCACTGTTCTTGGAACAACCCTCTGTTAGTAGCCAGGGAGTGGTGCAGAACTAAACCAGGGGAGGTGGAATGCACTCATGACCTTTTTTTTTGGCCCAAGTCTGAACTAGATTTTTTAAAAAGCAAGCATCCAAACCAAGACAAACTCCCCAAAGCCTAAAGATTGTAGACAAATCTCTCTGATAACCTTGCCCATATAAATAAATATCACTGAAAGTGATTATAGTGAAAAGGATCTCTTAAGATTTTCAATGTGATATGTCTGTCTCTTGTGCTGAGGGATATTTTATTGCATTTTTGCCCTCAAGTGGAGCTGACGGGAGCCAAGCTTGTAATTTAAATCAATAAGAACCCTTTACCATGGCCATAAAATACTTGGCTAAACCTTTGAAGTGGCCACAGTTGAATGCACAGTGAACACAGTATAAATGTTCCTTAAGATGTATTGTATGAGACCACTACTAAAACAGCATTCAAAGGAACCGGCCTTAAGCATCCTCTGTGACTGATGGGAGAGGGTCCTGCCTGCTTTTGATCATTCATATGCACTGTTCTCATTGCCACACCAAGTCACTCCAAACAAGTCCTCTTAATTGGCACGTCACCCCAGCCACAACCTTCTGCTTTCTCTTCAGACCTTTGCACTATCTTGTTGAGGAGGGTGCTTCTGGGATCTGAGTCCCCTTCTAAACCAATAATCCACTTCTGATATGCTGCTGTGCTGACTGCTTCTGTTCCTTTCCACTAAAGCTGGGAAAATAGAACAAAGGCTGGTTGTTCATACCCATCCAGAGAGGGCCACACGGGTGGTTCAACAAAGCTGCCTGAGCTCTGTGCTTTGTAGAAAACAGAAGGCCCAGGCTGCAGCTTGCCTGTTAGTTTCTCTTGGAGTGGATTGATTTTGGAGTGGAGTTCTTCAGGATGGACTTGAAAAGCTGGTGTTCACCTCTGTGCTTCCCTGTCTGCCTCACACGTGCTCTCAGCCTGGCCCTTCTGCTGGCTCCTTCTTGCTACCTTTGTCTCACCTTTGTGTGGATGGATAGATGGATGAATGAATAGATGCTCCCTCACTCTTGTCCTCTTCTGAGTCTCTGTCTATGCCTGTCCTCACACTTTGTCTCTCTCTGTCACTCAGATTCTAAAATCTTCTCTGATTCTATAGGAGCAGTAAACATAATTCTAAGTTTGGAACTTGGCCATGAGGCCGTAGAGTCACTCATCCGGTTGGATGGTAGTGATGTGGTTATGCCAAAGTCACAGGCTCAAACCCAGGAGGCAGTCATTCACTTCCAGAGCCAGCGATTGAACATCTTTCTGGGTCATTGCCTTATCAGTTCAGTTCAGTTCAGTCGCTCAGTTGTGTCCGACTCTTTGCGACCCCATGAATCACAGCACGCCAGGCCTCCCTGTCCATCACCAACTCCCGGAGTTCACTCAGACTCGCGTCCATCGAGTCAGTGATGCCATCCAGCCATCTCATCCTCTGTCATCTCCTTCTCCTCCTGCCCCCAATCCCTCCCAGCATCAGAGTCTTTCCCAATGAGTCAACTCTTCGCATGAGGTGACCCAAGTGTTAGAGTTTCAGCTTTAGCATCAGTCCTTCCAAAGAACACCCAGGACTGATCTCCTTCAGAATGGACTGGTTGGATCTCCTTGCAGTCCAAGGGACTCTCAAGAGTCTTCTCCAACACCACAGTTCAAAAGCATCAATTCTTCGGCACTCAGCTTTCTTCACAGTCCAACTCTCACATCCATTCATGACCAGTGGAAAAACCATAGCCTTGCCTCATAGAAGCCACTTATTCTTGGTGATAAGCCAAAGATAGGATCCAGAGTTAGGGGCCACTTTCCATGTTACCTGATAGAATACAACCTTCTTGACAGTTCCCTGAATCTCAGGACCATGTGTCCCAGCACTTAAAGGACAGATACACACTTTGTGTTGTCTTTCTTCTTCTGGTAGGTGCTTTGTGAAGGGCCCGTCTGGGTCTCTGGCTCTGTCCCCCTCTGCGGCCATGTGTTATGTGTGTTTGCTGCCAGCAATTTGGCCAGACATTTTGCTGTGTAAGCTCAGCAAACACAACATGGTTAGGTGGCTCTTGACATTTTAGCTGATGTTTATAAGATTTCTTTTGCTCTTATGTGACAGCAGAATAGGTAGGGCCTCTAAAATAAAAAAAAAAATTACAAAAGGGAAAGACACATATGGAGTAGAGAAAATCTTACTGGCAAAGGACAATAACCTTCAAGTTGGGTGCTGAGTGGAATGAGGGCTCATTACACTATTCTATTTTCCTTCATGTTTTAAAACATCCCATATTATAGTTAGAAGAAGTTAGCATGCCATCTCAGGATGGCATGCCCACCATACTTAATGAAATTTGATCTCTTAGGTCCTTGACCTAAATCTGTTAGTCTGTCCTTTTACCCACATGTAAAAATCACCTTTCTATTATGAAGCCATTTGAATCTATATCCATTTACCAGCTTTGTGGCCTCAACTTCAACATTTGACATGGGAATATTTGCCTATCTGTTCTTTCAATTTAGACTGTAAGTTCCTTGATATCAGGATTATTTCTTACCTTTCTGTGTTTCCTACCTAGATTCTCACAGTGTGAGCCCCGGAGGAGACTGTTCCACCCTGTGGTAACACAGAAACCTCAGAATATCAGCGATTGAACACAAGAGTCATTTTTTTGTTCATGTAAAGTCTGTTGCTTGCTGGGCAGCCCTTTTTCATCTTGTAGCTGTGCTCTCAGGAGCAGGTGGCCTTCAGGGAGACTCTAGCAGGGGCAGGAGATGGAAGTGGCCAACTGGCTCTTGATTGCCTCAGCCTGGAACTGACCCACAGAACTTCCCCCACAGCCCATAGGCTGGAACTGGTCACATGGCCTCCTAACAGCAAGGGAGGCTGGGAACTGGAAGAGAGCTCATATTTGGGGAGCATTGTCCTGTCACAGAAGCTAAATGGTGTTTGTTGAATCTGCTTCTTACCCCATAAGCATATTGCCTCATGATTGTCAACATGAGAGAATGTCCAGGGAAGAATACTTTAGTTACTTGTAAAGAATTAGAAATGGCAGATTATTTTCTTTCCTTTTTTTTTTTTCCTCTATGACTGAATTAGCTCCTACATGGCTGATCCCTCTCTTCAGTTAATGGCAAGGCCCCAGTTGGCTGACTGACCACTCTTCAAGGAGTTTGGCTCCATAGCCGTGGCAGCTGGAATCCAAGGCACAGGGAATCATCTCTTCTCTGTGTCTGAGGATATTAGAGCTCTGTCCTGTCAAGGAACCCATTCTGGGTGCTGCACGCTGAGGGTGCTCACAGAGTAGAGTGGTACCCATGCAGTTGACATCCTAATAACAGAAAGGATAGCAGTGGTACATCAGGCCATTGCAAGAAAAGAAGGGCACAACTCTACATTACAGGGGGAAGTTTCTGCCTCACACAAGGTTCAAAATGTGTTATCTAAGGAAAGGAAACCATTAACTAAACAGAGAAAATGTAGACTTCAGCCAGGCACAGATTCCTCTGTGTGTGCTATGCCACTGTCTTCACTCAAGTTTAGTGACTGAGGAGGTGCTTATAGGCACTTGCGTGAAGGTAGATGTCTGTACAAGTGGGTGTTGCAGACCTCCCTACCTGCCCTGTTCTGCCTCCTTCCCATCTGCTTCCTCTCTGACTTTTCGCTCTAGGCTCACTATGGGGACCACACTGTGAAAATGCCATTTCTTAGAGTGCAGAATGTGCCAACTGAAACAGATATGAATGAGAAAAACAAGCTCCGTATGCCTCTCCAGCCATTATTTTTTGGGTGTAAATCTCATTTGCTCATTTTCCCCCCAATAGCTCGTGTAAGCCCTGTGTGCAAGGGAGATGGGAAAGAGCAAAAGGTAGTGACCCAATTAAGTAGCTGTCTGCTTTGGTCCTAGGGATGTGAGGAGCAGAGGTCCCTCAGCCTAGTTCAGGCAAGGAGGAATTTTATGGAGGAGGTTCACCTAGGGTGACAAAGGAAAAAGGCCTCAGGGCTAGCTTGGGTAAGAATGAATCTGGGGCAGGAGCAAGTTGCTGTACCAGCTCAGAGAATCCCCATCTTTCTCTAGAACCACAGTGTCCTTCTTTCTTTCTTTAAATTTTTATTGAAGCATAGTTGATTTACAATGTTGTTAGTTTCTGGTGTTCAGTGTCTTTCATTGCATCTCTGCTTCTCTCTGTGCCTTTGCTCCATTTTCTCTGCATCTACTGATGGGCTTTTCCTGATACCTCTTGGAATTTTTCTCTCATGGTGTCAGATTACATGTGGCTTTGGCTCAACATGGCCCTGGCTGGGCCTCAGTCTCCCTTTTAACTTCTGGCCACTCTCATGGAATTCCTTAATGTAACTCCCAAGAGAGATTCTGATTGGTCCAGTTCTTTTTCCTCCACTATATCTTAGGTTCTGTGCCATGTGTCATTGGGAAGCCCCTCTCCCCTGGACACTTAGGTCCAGTCACAGTGATCCCTTTTTGGTTTCTCAAACTCACCCAGCTCATTTTCTCCTTACAGCCTGTGCAGCTGTTGTGCCCTTTGCTGTAACATTCTCCCCTCCCTCCTGCTTAGCCTACTTTTTCTTCAGTCTCAATTCTAATGTCACTCCCTTCAAAAGCCTTCTCAGATGCCCCTCCACTCACAAAACAGATGAGATTCCTGGTTTGCAATTATAATCATCCCTCAGTATCCATGGGGGTTGGTTCCAGGACAGCCTTGGGTACCAAAATCTTAGGATGCACCTTATCTCAGACGGTAAAGCATCTGCTTGAAATGCAGGAGACTCAAGTTGGATCCCTGGGTCAGGAAGATCCCCTGGAGAAGGAAATGGCAACCCACTCCAGTACTCTTGCCTGGAAAATCCCTGGACGGAGGAGGCTGGTAGGCTACAGTCATGGGGTTGCAAAGAGTCAGTCACTACTGAGCGACTGCACTGCACTATATAAAATGATGAAGTACTTGCATATAACCTATGCACATCCTCCTGTATACTTTATATCATCTCTAAATTACTTGTAATACCCAGTACAGTGTAAATGCTATGTAAATAGCAGCTGGCATGTGCTGAATTCCCATTTTGCTTTTCGAAATATTCTGAAAATTTTCCTTTTTTTTTTTTTTAAAAAAAATCCAAGGTTGGTTTAATCTGTGGATGCAGATCCCTCAGATAGAGAGGGCAGACTGTAGTGATTTAATGTCTGTTTCTCCCGTTATAATGAAAGTCTCCTGTGTTCAAAGATCGTGCTTGTCTTAACCACATTAAAAAGAGTCCCCTGCACCAATATCCTGCCTGTTACATAGTGGGGCCTTTGTAGATATTTTTTGAATGAAGTATGCTGACAGTTTCTCACACTGTATTGTTCAGTCCTTCCTACAGTTTTGCAACCCCATTTTACAGCTGAGTAAACTGAGTCTCAGAGATCACAAAGCAGGGAAGTAGCAGACCCAGGATTTGAAGTTAAGTCTGTTTTAACACCAAAGCCCTCACTCATCCTATCACAGCAGGAATGAGGTGAGGTTATTTGATTCAAACAACCTGATTCAGAATAGGACAGAGTCAGAACACTATGAATTCATTTTGTTTCACTTGTTCCAGCCTACTGAGATCAATTTAATTCACTTAGTATTTATGGGGTGCCACAAACTCAATTCACTATGTTAAATAGGAGGGCAAGAAGAGACAAGCTGGGCTTCAGGGAAATGCCTGTAGCAAGCTGAACACAGCAGGCCTCAGGAGAAGAAGCTGGGTGCCTCTCAGAGGAGCAGCCTGGCCAAAGGCCCAGGTCATTGAGTTATTAGGAGGGGTTTTGGGGGTCACAAAGATCTGCTTTCCCTGACCCTTGCTGAGATGGGTAGAACAGTTAGCTGGCTGCTTCATGGAAGGGACTTGGCTTTGGGGTCACCCTCTGCTTCTTTCCAACTGAGTAACACTGGGCAATTATTCACACTCTCCAAAACCACGTGTTTGCATCTGTAAAATGAAGATAGTGATTGCAGGGCTGTGGTGGAGATTTTATGAGAAAATGCATGGAGAGCACTGAGCTTATTGCCTGGCATATGGTATTCACTAGTATTTGTGACCTTCCTTTACCAGTGACCACTGGGCAAGAATCCTGTCTGCTTCCACCAATAGATCAACCCTGGACGGGGGTCACAAAGAAACATTTCTCTGTGGGGAAGTCAGAAAGTTAGTGACCAAGAATATTGTAAACAGTGACGCAAAGAGATTCCCACTTACAATTTTTTTTTTTTTTTTTTTACTGTTGAAGTGAAATTTGTATAGCATACCACTTTAAAGTATAAAATTCAGTGGAATTTAGTACATTCATCATGCCGTGTAACTACCACTTCTATGAAGTTCTAAAGTATTTTCATCAGTTCTAAAGGAAACTCTGTACCTGGTAAGCAGTTACTTCCCCATTCCCTCTCTCCTTCAGTCCCTGGAAACCATCAGTTTGTATCTATCTCTCTGAATTAGCCTATTTTGGATATTTCATGTAAATATAATCATATGATATGCGACCTTTTGTGGCTGGATTCTTTCAGTCAGCGTGTTTTTGGGGTTCATCCATGTTGTAGCATGCATCAAAATTTCATTTTTTAAATGACTAACCAATGTGCCATTGTATATAACTTATCACATTTTTTTCTTTACTCATCCATTGGGTTTCTGTCTTTTGGCTCTGGTGAGTAATGTTGCTGTGAATGTTCCTGAATGAGTATTTGTTTGAGTACCAATTTTCAATTCTTTTTTGGTATATATACCTAGGAGTAGAATTGCTGAATCATGTGGTAATTTTGTATTTAATTTTTTTGAGAGACCACCAAACTCTTTTCCAAAGCAGTTACGGCATTTTACATTCCCCCCAGCAATGCACAAGAGTTTCAATTTCTCCAGAGCCCCTCCAATACTTGTTTTCAGCTTTTTTGGAATATGGATACCCTAGAGGATGTGAAGTGGTGTCTCCCTGTGATTTCCATTGGCAATTCCCCCCCTCTCCCCGCCACCCCACATCTTTATTTTCTAAACGCAGAGCAGTCATTTGGTCTTCCTGGCTCCTTTGACTCCTCAGATCTTCCCTGATGGCTAAGAAGTTAGAGGCTTCCATTGGGAGACAGGTCTGCTGGTACACTTCTAGCTGGATTTTAAATCAGTGCAAACTCTGTGGAAGGCCATTTGGCAACATTCCTCATTGAAATTACAGATGCGCATCCCCTGTGACCCAGGAGTTCCAAGGCTAGGAATCTGTCTTATGGATATACTCCCATGTGAACAAAATGATGTATGTATAGTGTTATTCACTGCAACATTATTTATAATATTTTAAAAGCAACAGATGGGAAACAAACTGAATGGCCCCCACCCCCACCCCAGGGAACCAGTTAAGCAAATTTTGACACAGCCAGACAATGGGATACTGTACAGCTGTGAAAAAGAGGGAGGCCCTTCTTCGTGTGCTGATACAGAAGGAATTCCAAGACATTGGCAAGGTAAAACAAATCAAGATATAGAACAGTATATCAAAGGCTGCCTGTCCATGTAAAAATGAGAAAAAAGAATATGTATGTGTGTATATATTAGTGTATTTTCTTGAATATTGAAGTAACACTTTGGGGGAGAGGAAATTGGTGACAGGTCAAAGGTGAGAAGGACCACATTTGCTGTCTACTTTCTTGCGTCAGACCCTGTAAAATGTATTTCCTGTTCAAAAAGTTAAGTAATTAAATCAAAATGAAGACCATTCATAAGTATTTGAAGGTATCATTAATTTGGCCCAGATTTTCTGGTCATTTAGGTAGGATAGGGCCTCTAATGTAGATTTTCCGTGCAGAATAATGCCAGGGATGGAGTTGCGGGAGAAATAATTTAAGCTCTCATCCTTCCCTTTCCCAGTGCAGTCCTGGCTGGAGCCTCAGCTTTGCTGACTTGACCACAATTTGAACTTGAGTCAGCCTGCTGGAGGCCAACCCAAGTCACCTCCCACAGGCCCTCCTCCCTCTGGGTTCCAGGAGGCCTACCCTCAGGGGGGCTCAGACTGAAACTGATGGGATCGAGTGAGCAGAGGAGCAGACGTGGCCCTGGGCTCAGGATAGATCCTGGGTTCAAGGCAAATCTCTAAACCTGAGCTCAGTGCCACTTCCCTATAGTGCAGCAGACAGACCACCCAGGAACAAGCTCTGCCACTTTCTTGCTAAGTGTCTTTGGGCAAATCACCACATGATTCTGAGCCTCTGTTTTCTCCTCTCTAAATGGGGCTAATAATTGCAAGACTGTTGTGTGTAGAAGATGAAAGCTGTCAAAGGGCTTTCCTAATGTAAGCCTGATAAAATGCTGCAAGGATGTGTGTGCGCACTCATGAGCATGCTCACGCACTCGTCCGTGCTCAGTCACGCCCACCTCTTTGCAGTCCTGTGGAATATAGCCTACCAGGCTCCTCTGTCCTTGGGATTTTCCAGGCAAGAATACTGGAGTGGGTTTCTATTTCCTATTCCAGGGGATCTTCCCAACTCAGAAATTGAAACTGAGTTGTATCTCCTGTATTGGCATGTGGATTCTTTACCGCTGTGCCACCTGGGAAGCCCAAGAAGCCCGAGAAGGTGAAGGGTCATCTTTTTTTAAGAATAATTTTATTTACTTATTTACTTGTGGCTGTGCTGGGTCTTTGTTGCTGCGCAGGCTTTCTCTAGTTGTGGCAAGCAGGGGCTACTCTCTAGTCGCAGTGTGGCAGGCTTCTCATTGCGTGGCTTCTCTTGTTGAGAACATGGGCTCTAGGGCACACCAGCTTCAATACTTGCTGCACATGGGCTCAGTAGTTATGGCTCCCGGGCTCTAGAGCACAGACTCAGAAGTTGTGCCACATGGGCTGCAAAGGGTCATTTTGAAGGTCACCATGAAAAGTCCACATCGGCTAAACATCTCCTACATGTCAGATGCTTGAGAGCAGAAGAGATGACAAACGGGAGTGACACCTTCTCTAGGCTTTAAAGGTGTTCAGGGCTTACCGGGTGTTGAGAGAGCTGAATGTGAAGACAGTTTATTACAACAGTACTGAACGTGCAGGCCAGAAGAGAATGCACTGTGTGAGGGACAGAGAGGAGGCGGGCATTAACTCTAGCTGGGACCTCAGCAAAGGTTTCAGAGGCCAGACTCCAGTAGGGTTGATTCTGGAAAAGAAAAGTAGGAGGTTGCTAGGCCCACAGGGAAGATTCAAGGCAGAGGAAACCTTCAGTGGAAAGGCGAGAGGGGAGAAAGAATAGAGTGTCTTTGGGCGACTCCAAGCAACTGTCTGCTTCAGACTTAGGGAAAGGGTATGGAAGCTGAAGCTGAAAAGGGCTGGGCAGGACAAATATTGGAGGCCTTTTTATGGTCACAGCCAGATAATACAGTAAGAAATAAAAGAGAAACAGAGAAACATGGAGCAGCAGGAGATTGTTTTAAAGGTCCCCTCACCCAGACGTAAGACATAGAAGACCCTAAACATTTTCCCTCCAGGTACCAGATGAATCCAGCTTCCAGTCACAAAGTCCCCCAGTCAGGCTTTGTGTCTTCCTGGTTGAGATCCAAGACATCATGGAGATCCAGAGACAAGCCATCCTCACCACGCAGTCCCCTGCCCCACAGCATCTGTGAGCAAAGAAGTTGTTATATCCCAGGATGAAGTCACTCAGAACTTGGCAATCCCTCTGTCAGAGCTCTTTCCAGATTTTTTGTTTCTGTGCCCATTTCTTAGCAAGTCTGTGGTTCCTTGAGGATGGAGGCCATGTGCAACTCATCTTTATAGAATGGATCTAGCTCTGTGTCCAGCAAATAGGATGAGCTCAGTTAGTGCTTGCTGATGGATGAATCGAAGCCTGGGAGGCAGGAGTGGGGCGTGCTCTCTGTCAAAGACGGGAGAGCAGGTTTTCTGAAAAGAGTGATAAGTCAAGAGATGTGACTGGTACCCTCTGCTTCCTTTCCTCCTGTTTTTAATTCATTCTCTCCCTCTTGTGTTGCTCCTGTTAAACTCATTGTTTTTGGTGCCTCCTTAGTTTTCTGGAAATACCTACCACGCTGGATTTTGTGCATTTGGGGCATGGATACCCAAATAATATCCCTGTACCAGAACAGTTACTTGGGCTATTGTGGTTGATATTAATAAATCAAAGCTCTCTAATTCATGTTTCTATTTTACATTTCTTTGTTGTATATATTAGGAAATATTATATAATTCAGTGTTCCGACACAAAGTTGATTGCTATGGTCCACAGACTAATTTTTTTTTTTTTCTGTTTGGAATTAGAAACTGATGATACTGTCACTTTCTCCCTGAGGAAAATATTTACGGATTTAGCAATCTTACTTTGAGGGTAATTCTCCAATAGTTCTGCCTAAATGTTTCTCCTTTAAATTCATCCTGAGGCCAAACTTTAATGTTTGAAATGATTAGTTCACACTGCAACTAATTTAGAATTTGAGTAAACAGAGACAGTTTGTGTGTATATCCTCATAAGAAAGATTTGAAATAACCCTTTATCATGAAAGCTTCAAAATTTTACTTACAAATGTGCAGAATTTCATCAAAGTTGTCACCATTTTACAAACAAAGGGCTTAAGAAATCAAAGCTTTTCTGAAGCATCAGTTCGTTTCAGTTGCTCAGTTGTGTCTGACTCTTTGTGACCTCATGAATTGCAGCACGCCAGGCCTCTCTGTCCATCGAGTCAGTGATGCCATCCAGCCATCTCATCCTTTGTCGTCCCCTTTTCCTCCTGCCCCCAATCCCTCCCAACATCAGAATCTTTTCCAGTGAGTCATCTCTTCGCATGAGGTGGCCAAGTACTGGAGTTTCCGCTTTAGCATCATTCCTTCCAAAGAACACCCAGGGCTGATCTCCTTCAGAATGGACTGGTTGGATCTCCTTGCAGTCCAAGGGACTCTCAAGAGTCTTCTCCAACACCACAGTTCAAAAGCATCAATTCTTCGGCGCTCAGCTTTCTTTCTAGTCCAACTCTCACATCCATACATAACTACTGGAAAAACCATAGCCTTGACTAGATGGACCTTAGTTGGCAAAGTAATGTCTCTGCTTTTGAATATGCTATCTAGGTTGGCCATAATTTTCCTTCCAAGGAGTAAGCGTCTTTTAATTTCATGGCTGCAGTCACCATCTGCAGGGATTTTTGAGCCCTCAAAAATAAAGTCAGCCACTGTTTCCACTGTTTCCCTATCTATTTTTCATGAAGTGATGGGACCAGATGCCATGATCTTCGTTTTCTGAATGTTGAGCTTTAAGCCAACTTTTGGACTCTCCTCTTTCACTTTCATCAAGAGGCTTTTTAGTTCCTCTTCACTTTCTGCCATAAGGGTGGTGTCATCTGCATATCTGAGGTTATTGATATTTCTCCCGGCAATCTTGATTCCAGCTTGTGCTTCTTCCAGCCCAGCATTTCACATGATGTACTCTGCATATAAGTTAAATAAGAAGGGTGACAATATACAGCCTTGATGTACTCCTTTTCCTATTTGGAACCAGTCTGTTGTTCCATGTCCAGTTCTAACTGTTGCTTCCCGACCTGCATACAGGTTTCTCAAGAGGCAGGTGAGGTGGTCTGGTATTCCCATCTCTTTCAGATGCATTAATAGGTATTAATAACAATATATTGTTCTTGTATAGTTGCTAAGTTGTGGTTTGACTCTTTTGTGGTCTGTAGCCCACCTGGCTCCTCTGTCCATGACATTTCCCAGGCAAGAATACTGGAGTGGGTTGCCTTTCCCTCCTCCAGGGGATCTTTCCAACCCAGGGATCAAACCCACGTGTCCTGCATTGGCAGTTGGGTTCTTTACCACTGAGCTGCCAGGAAAGCCCAAATAGGTAATATAGACCCATTAAAATTTCAGTTTTTAGTCCATTGATTTCATTTGCTTGTTAAAATCCATTTATAGGAAATCCAGTTCAAACAAGTATCTGCATAAGGTAACATGGACAAAGACTTTGTAAACTGGTGAAAACTATGCCACTTTTAGGTATTATTAATGTCTGCATATAGTTATAAATATAAGACTGTATTGTTTAAAGGTATAGACAATTACCTACCATTTCTGGTATTTGCCTGCCATTTCTGTTACAAATAAATTTTTATTATTTTCCATATTAAGATAAACAAAACCAGAGAAGGTATTTTTACTTTTCACACCTTTTTATGTCCTCTGGAGAATCTAGTCTTGCTTCCCAGCTGCCTGCATTTTCAAGTCAAGTAACAACTTTGCAATTCAAGTGTGAAGAATCCCCCCACTGAAGGTAAGAAGTAACTGAAAACTGAAAATGAAGTCGCTCAGTCGTGTCCGACTCTTTGCGATCCCATGGACTGTAGCCCACCAGGCTCCTCAGTCCATAGAATTTTCCAGGCAAGAGTGCTGGAGTGGGTTGGCTTTTCCTTCTCCAGGGGGTCTTCCCAACCCAGGGATTGAACCCAGGTCTCTTGCACTACAGGCAGACGCTTTACCGTCTGAGCCACCAGGGAAGCAGTTAGACATAAAACCCAGCACTTATCCCCGTCTCCCTATAATGTGCTTCCCAGTCGTCTGCCTTCCAGCAAAGTTAGTTTGGAGGCTCTGGATTTTTAAAAAAAAATGAAGTATAGATGATTTCCGATATTATGTTAATTTTAAGTGTACAGCAAAGTGATTTCAACATATATTTGTGTGTATCTATATTCTTTTTTAAAAATTCTCTTCCATTATAGTTTATTACAAGATGTTAAATATAGTTTCCTATGCTATACAGTAATCCTTGTTGTTTATTTTATATTTGGTAGCATGCATTGGTTAATCCCATACTCCTAATTTATCTCTCCTTCCCTTTCCCTTTTGGTAATAGTAAACTTGTTTTCTGTGTCTGTTGAGTTGGTTGCTGGTTTGTAAATAAGTTCATTTACATTGCTTTTTAAATTCCACATATGAGTATTATCACATTGTATTTGTCTTTTTATTTCTGACTTATTTCACTTCATATGATGATCTCCAGCTCCATCCATGTTGCTGCAAACAGCATTATTTCATTGTTTTTTATGACGGAGTAATATTCCATTGTTTATATATGTCTCATCTTCTTTACCCATTCATCTGTTGCTGGACACTTAGGTTGTTGCCATGTCTTGACTATTGTGAATAGTGCTGCTGTGAACACTGGGATGCGTGTATATTTTCTAGTTGAAGGCCCTGGATTTTTGAGCATTCTTCAGACTGCTGTTCTGTGTGCCTGGTCTCAGTAGGCCCTCTGAAAATCCAAAGACACATCAGCTATCAGGGGGTTAATTTCTCATCTCAAAATTACTCTTTGGAGACAAGATTTAAACATTCACCCTAATGACCCTAGAGTTCCCCTCCCAGAGTACTTGGTGGTTTACACAGAGGGCTATATTCTCCCTGTGGTAGCCACTAGGGATCTTTGAAAATCTCAGTCATATCCAGGGAACTGCCTTCTCACTACTTCCCCATGAGAATGCCTCACCATGGCTGCCAGTCCGTCAGACCTGCCCTGTTTCCTATGAATCCCCAGCCCATGTCCCTCCCTTTCACTGTCTGCTCCAGCTCTACTCTCTGGACGGGCATCAGGCGCACCCAACTCACTGTCCCTCCAGGGACCTTGAGGTTTGGGTTTCTCTGTCTAGTAGACTTCATTCTTGTTCTTATCACATCATCTTCATGCTCTTCATGAACTTTTATGTTTGGTAATTATTTCTCTTGATTCCCATTTTCATTCCCACCAGCCTGTAAGCTCCTTGGCAGCAAGCGTTACAGGTCCTCTCACTGCCATCCATCTAGGCCTGGCAGGATGCTATGCTCAGAGATTGCCAGTTGTCCACCAAAGTTTGTTCTCCTCCCTAAAGTAACAGGATTTAAGCCACACATTGCCCGGCACCAGCTATACCACATTACCAGCTTCTTTTGTGACTGGGAGGCCCGATACCCAAGTTGTCACCTGTGGAGTGAGATAAGAAGTGATGTGTTTAACTTCTGCCTCGTTTGTCTGGAAGCCAAGCCCTAGACTGGTGCTCACCTACCGGAGGGCAGGCACATGGCACTGCCGTGCCCAGTTTGACTGTGTAGACAGGGCAACACTCTGGATGGCAGCAGTGCAAGTGAATGGAAAGACATGGACTTTAAGTCCATGACCGCATATGGCAGAGTTTCTCTCAACCTGGACCATCTGCCTTCTAGTGTTACATAAATAACAGAGTAAGTTTGTGCTTCTTTAGGCTTCTATATTTGGTGATCTCTTTGCTATTTGACTTAACTTTCAACCTGACCACACGGTGTTAAATAAGTGGTTGTTGGATGAGTGAGTGACTCATTAGGGGCTCACTATTTTATTCTGTCCCATCATCCCAGCACCAGGAGTCATTCACTGAGCACCTGTCAAGTCTTGGAGAAACACACACAGGAACTATCTCAGGCTGATTGGGATTCCCCTTCTTTTCCCATCTCAAAGCTCCCTTGTGGCTTTCAGTGTCTCACTACACCCTTGAACAGTTTTTGCTGTTCCATCCAAAAGAAACCAAACTTGAAAGACTATCACAAAGCATGGAAGTAACGTTTTTTGTGCGAAGATTCTAGGTCACTATGTTATAAAAGTTTTCGTGTGAGACAGAAATGTCATCTCACAGCTTATGGGAACCCATGACCCACATCATAGCAGAGGGTTCTGCCCCTTTGATAGTGTTATACTCATTTCCATGGTTAATGTCTGTGACACTTCCTGCTTGAAATTTTGCTGTTAGACAACTTTTCATGAAACTCTTGTTCAGATGATGGTAGGTGGTTTTGTTTGGTTATTGATCTTCTGGGGAGCAATGTTAGTTGGAAGTCATGATTTCCTTGAAGTATTGTCAGGTATGGCTTTAGTTATGGAGAAAAATAGTTTTCCCTTTCTCAATAAGCTTCTATACTTAGGTCCAGTGTATTTTTAAGCTCTACTGTGTTTGAAGAAAGACATTTCGTAGTCATGCAGTTTATCTCTTGCCTTGTCCCAGAGGTAGCATCGAAAGAGATATCAGGACTTAGGCTGGTTTTAGGGCTGTGCCTACAGCAAACAGACTCTGAGATGGGGATTTATTGGAGAAATTGATTGGAGAATATTCTGGAAATGATACCTGGGAGGAGTGAGGGAAGCAGAATGGGGCGGAAAGAGGAGTTAAGTGGCCACATAGCTGGGATCTAGAGCTAGGAGGGCCCCCAGAGTTGTCCTATATTGAGGCCAGGGGGCTGGGCCTTTGTACCTTCCCCTCCCCCCATTCCACCTGTCAAGAGATGCAGCTGGAAGGGAATGTAACTTCTGGTGAGGTAGCTCCAAGGGCATGCCTATGGAGGGTCTTGGATGTGAATTATCAAGAAAGCCCAAACTTCTGGCTATTAGGGGAATGCATGTCAGGGTCCTGAAGTGGGGTCTAGGCGGCACTGCCTGGCATCCACTACAGGGCTTCAACATTCAATTAGTACCCAGACAATCTCATGAGGGCACTCACGGCCTTGCCTATCTTGTCTTCTTCTGTGTCTCCTACCCTTAGAACAATGCCTAGTGCCTGGCATATAGCAGCCACTTCATAGATATTTGCTGAATAAATAAATGAAAGAAGTAACAAACAGAGTTATGCAAAGGATATACAAATTAGGATAGTTTCAGTAAACTTTCTCAAAATTGAGAAACCTTACTTGGATTTAAACTTCCTAAGCAGAGACTGAAATCTTTACAGGTATATTAAAACTATATGTGTATCATCAGCCCTACCTGCATTAGGTAGGGCACTATAAGGTAGACACACAAGTCATTAACAAAATAGTAGCAAATTGAATCTAACAAGAAATGAGATTGATCCCAAGATGTAAGATTCTTTAAATGTTTGAAAATTTATCATTGTGATTTAATAAATTACAGAATATGAGAGAAAATCATGAGATGGTCACAATGAATAGAGAAAACACTCTCAGTAACCTAGTGCTAGAAGTCAATGAAATCAATGAAAAATGAAATCAATGAAATCAATTAGCCCTTCCTGCATTAGGACAGATTATGGGAAAGTGTTCTGCGTCTACCTGAGTAGTCAGGAAAGTGGCAGGTGAGTTTCTAGGCAAGAATAAGTCAATGCATTCAGGGAAAATTACTCTTAAAATCAGGATATGTGATGTAATGACAATAAGAGAATATTTAAAACTGGGGCCTCCCTGGAGAATCCAGTAGACATCTTTCCCAGACTCACAAGCTGAGGATTCTGAGTTATTGGTTATGACTAAATCTGTGATAGAAGAGAATGAGTCACTGAGGCTGGTTGCTGACCAGCCTGGGCTCCATTGCCATGATGAGGGCCATCATTATACCATGCTTGGCCATCATCATTAGCAGGTGCAGCAGCCTGGCCTCCATGTGGATAGCCCTTTACAGTCTAAAACACCCTTTTGAATTCACAATCTCATTTGATTGTCAAATACAGGAAGGGAGCAAAAATAGTTTTCTTACAGCATTACACTAATAATGTAGACACACAAGTCATTAACAAAATATTAGCAGATTAAATCCAACAAGAAATGAGATTTATCCCAAGAATGTAAGATTCTTTAAATGCTGAAAAGTATCATTGTGATTTAATAAATTACAGAATATGAGAGAAAATCATGAGATGGTTACAATGAATAGAGAAAACACTCTCAGTAAGGTAGTGCTAGAAGTCAATGATATCGATGAAAAATCTGCAGGTAACCTCATATTTAGTGGTGAAACATTAAAGACTTTTCCCATAAGAATGGGAGTAAGAGAAACAGGTGATCGAGAGCGAGAGGTGCAAACTTCCAGTTTCAAAATAAATGAGTCACAGGTATGAAATACAAGGTAAGGATTGATGAAAATATTTTTTCATAGTGGCTAGGGTGACCACACCATTTATCATCATAACTGTGACTGTATGAGTGAAAAGAGGTGCTATTAATAATTACCCTGAGTCAAGAGGCATCAACCAGGACTGTCCCGGGCAAATTGGGACATTTGGTCCCTCAGCCTGTAATAGATATGGAAGAAACAGGCATGTGAGGGGAGTGCATGGATAACAGAAGCTCTGTGGGATCTGCTTAAGCCAGGCAACCCGGAGGCAAGTGTTCTAAGGATCTCTATGAGAAAAATCAGGGCTTCCCTGGTGGCTCAGCAGTAAAGAACCCGCCTGCCAATACAGGAGACCTAGGTTCAATCCCTGGGTTGGGAAGACTCCCTGGAGAAGGAAATGGTAGCCCCCTCTAGTATTTTTGCCTGGGAAATCACATGGACAGAGGAGCCTGGTGGGCTACAGTCCATGGGGTTGCAAAAGAGTCAGACATGACTTCGTAAATAAAAACAAACAACAACAACATTAGGAGGGTCAGCTCTTTGTTGACGCTTAGGGTTTTCCCTGCTTTTGCTGCTAATTGTAATAAAGAATAATAGCAATTGTGTCATGGACACTTATAAGAGGCCAGGCACTCTGAGAAGCGGTTTATGTGACCAATTTCATTCAACAACTCTAGGAGAAGGGCACTATTGTTACCTGTATTCCTTAGGGAAGTTAAGTAACTTTCCCAAAATCACTCAGCTGGGAAGGCTTGGGTCTGGGATTGGAACCCAGACTCCTAACCATGATGTTAACCAGTCCTTGTTTTTCCCCTTTTGGGGTGCAGGCCTTTTCAAGGATGCAGGAGTCTGGCACAGGTTGAGGGGACAGTTAGACAAGCACCAGAGTGGAAATAGGGGGGCTCTGGCAACATCCTAGCCTCTCAGTTCTGGTCTTATCCTGATTCCACACTAGAGGCGCAGAAGCACAGAGTGGGTACAGGCTGCTGCCCAGTGCGGGCGTGATCCAGGCTTTTGACCTGGGCCAGCAGCAGGCTCTTTGTGTTCACAATTGCACTGTGATTCTGTGTGGACTAATGCCTGCAGCAGACGGGAATCTTGCCGCTCCAGATGTCTGCATATCATTCCTAGAACCGCCAGGTCATCACTGGGCCACACAGTCCACACTGAATTCTTTTCATCTCTTTCCATCAGTCAATCTGAGGGCCTCCTTAATTATCTTTATTGCTTTTCTCTGAACTCTTCAATTTGCTGGCATATCGCTTTTCGGGTAGAGAGATACCAGAAGTGTTCAGAGAAATTATAATCTCCTGTGCATGATGTAATGCTTTGGCCTGGGAAGTTGAAAATCATAGCGGTAGTTTTAAGTGCCATTGGTATCATAACCTGCAATCAATTCAGTCATCTTCAATTAAGTTGACTTTTTTTTTTTTCATTTAAGGTGAGTACATGGCTCAAAGTCAATATAATTTATATCTGGAGTATTTCAAGCTGTGTGTTCCTGTGTGTGTGTGTGCATTAAAAGCAAAAACAATAAAGGCAATTCAGAAAGCAAAAAGAGGGCATTTCTAAGTCTTTTCTCATTTTCCATTGTGTCAACTACTATGTGCCAGACCCCAGGTGCTGTGTTCAGAAGTATTTGATCCTGGAATACTTTGAATATTTTAAATATTTTGTTCATTAAAAATTACTCTTGTTTTCTCTGACACTCTTTTAATGATCATATATTGACTCATGTTCCTATTTGTAGATTGATAGCTTTTAGTTTCTGGTGACAGTAGCCCATTTGTGTGTGTGTGTGTGTGTGTGTGTGTGTGTGTGATCTGTAACATTTATTTATTTGGCTTCACCAGGTCTTTGTTGCAGAATGTGGGATCTTTAGCTGAAACATGGGTGTTCTTAGTTGCAGGATGTGGATACAGCTCCCTGATCAGGGATCACACCTGGGCCCCTGCGTTGGGAGTGTAGAATCTTAGCCATTGGGGAAGTTCAACAGTGGCCCACTTATGACTCAGGTTATGTTTAACAATCTTTGGCTTGATTATTTTGGCAGATACTTTGGCATGGGCTTCTGTGGTAGCTCAGGTGGTAAAGATTCTGCCTGCAATGTAGGAGACCCAGGTTTGATCCTTGGTCAGGAAGATCCCCTGGAGAAGGGAATGGCAACCCAGTCCAGTATTCTTGCCTGGAGAATCCTGTGAACAAAGGAGCCTGGCAGGCTACAGTCCATCAATTGCAAAGAGTTGGACACAGAGTGGCAACTAACACACACACACACACACACACACACACACACACACACACACACACACACACTTTGGCATGAATAACTACATTCACCAGAATCTCAAAATGCTAACCATGTAATACTCTTTTTCCATAAATAAAAACAGAAGACTCAATTAACTTGAATTTAAAAAGAATTTGAATTCAATTTCAGAACTTGCTCGCCATTATATTTAAGCTACTTTGATTACTTTTTTTTTCGAAGTCTGTCTTTCCTTAGAGTAGCTTTCATTTTTTTACTTTGTATTATTTGCTCAAAGATGGTTATATGAGTATTACTTCCCAAATGATGAGGTTGTCTCCCAAAAGCAGATTCAGTTTTAAATTTCCAATATTTTAAAGCTTGTTAGAACATGATAAAAACATGAGAAGCACACAGCTACTCATTGAAGGAAGGTACCGTTTACAGAGTCAAATCACACATGACCTGATCTGACAACCCATCTCCTCTTGTCCAGGTGATGATTTTGAAACAGCCTCTCAGGAGGTCAGTGCTGACCCTCGCTCTGTCCACAGGCCTGGCAGCTGAAGCCCCATAGTCTCTGGATGAGATGCAGAAATAGTTGAACTTTTTAGCCTCCACAGATCACTTCCTTTTGGAATTTAGGGCCACCAGTGCCTTCTCAAATACTTTTTGTTCACAGTGTAAGAACAAAAACAGACTCCTGGGTCTGTTTACCTGGCTGTTAGAGTTGCTCTCATTTCTAGCCTCCCCTGTGGGCAGGAGAGAGTTAATACAGAAAGTGGAGTTCATTTTGTTTGCAAGTGAATGCAGATCACAACCTTACATGTATGACTTCGGTTAAAAACAACCACACAACGCCACCACCAAACACTACCCCACAAACTTCTCTTCAGAGTCTCAACAATATCCTTTCTTGAACCTCCTCTGACTTTGTGTCTTTCTATAATATACAGTATAATTTATAAAAGTGTGAGCAACTGTGGAATTGTTCTCCTAATAGATTCTGAAGATTCCAATTTCCATTCTGCCACAGAAGACTGAAGATCCACTTGTGCTCACTTATCTGTATCTGTACCTCATCCCCATGCTGCATCAAAAATCAGGTTCAGGTGCAGGTTAAGAGCACACATTTACCTCGGGAATATGGGGCTTATTAAATATCTCTCCACAATTAACATCACCATATCAATAAGAATTATCATTAAGTCCTGTCAATCAGGTGCTGAATTTTGCTTCAGGGAAACAAAACAATTTAAATTATAGCAAGTGCTCCCCTTCTTTTTTTTTTAACATGCTTCTCTTTAAATTGGATAATTATGTGGCTTTTCATTAGATTCCTCTAAGCATAATAGATCACGATATTCACCCTTTGACCTTGGTGATGAATGTCTCTGGTGAAAACATGTGACAAGCAGTGTTCTAATGAGAACAAAATACTGAATAACTGGAAATCTTGTATAATAAAAGGAGCGAGCAAGAGGGAAACACAACCACCTTTAATGTTGCTGCACAAAATGTATTTGTAATGGGGCAATGATATGGGTTGGGAAGAAAAGAGGCTATTTTTGATTCTAATCATATGGATGGAAATGCTGATTTTTCTTCTTTGATGTTTAAAAAAAAAAAGGAGAAAGAGACATTTCAGGAAAGCCGCACATCAGAAAATACTGGTCTCGACTGAACTGCCAGCGCAGATGGAGTGAATCCACTGGCCTAAGGGGGATTCAGATGACTCGCTGCATCTTGGAACACCTGCAAGCGGTAGTCTGAGGGTACCTCTCTTTTTATTGCTGTCTTTATGGGCATTCCAAATGTGAGGACAGCTTAAGAAGGAAGTGATTTGGTCTTGGGGAAGCTGTAGGCTCATAGGGGCTGTCAGGGAAGGGCAGGAGGGGCAGGGAGACCTCTGATTTCTCCTCACCTTCCCTTTTCACTCAACGCTTGGGCAGCCTGCCCCACTGGAGTGGTTGTCCTGCACATCTCTGGAGTCCTCATTCTCTGATGGCTAGAGAGACCTGGGTGTCCTAAAGTTGGCCCTGAGATGTAGCCATAGGTCAAGAACAAGCTGGTTGCTGTCAGCCTCTCCTTCTTGCTTCCTTCCCCATGCCCCTGCTCATCCAGGGTCCCTGGATGACTAGTTTGGGCACTGACCCAACCACAGCTTTTCTCCCAGTGACAAGGGATGGGAGATTTCCTGCCACAGGAGCCCATGACACTTTGATGTGCCCTGGGGTCATGAAAATGGGCAAAGTTTGCTTCTTTTAGATTTCCTAGATCCTTGTCTGTCCATTTGATCTTGGGATATACAGCACAAGAGCAGCCTATTAGAAAGCTATTTATCAAAGGTATGGATTTGCTGTAACTTCTAAAGCGATGGAGTTTGAAGCAGGAATTACTTGTCAAACACACAAGCTATGTTGTGCTTGTTTAGGGGATGAAGAAAGGAAGACAGGAACCACCACTTATTAAATACCTACTATAGGCCAAGGGCTCTAACAGGCTCTTGATACCTGCTCTCCAGTTTAACTCTTATCAAAGCTTATTATCCCATTTTAGGATTTAGGAATTGGCCCAATCATGTCCTAGAATGACATGATAGAAGGGCTGGGATTTGACCATAGGTTGGTCTGACTCCCAAGTCTGTGTTTTCTGCTTTAAAGGTAGCGTATAATGTAATGCTACTATATCTTCCAGAAACTGTGCTTTTATCATAAACTGCTCCCCAACTTACCGTTCCAGATTTCACACTTGGAATTGATTTGGGTTATTATGGACTTAATATTATTACTATCAGTCTAGCTAGTTGTGCAATTTATTTTGTTTCAGAGAAGGCATGCAAGAGAAGAAACATCTGCCTCCATAAATTGATTTCTTCCGGTGAGTTCCAGTTTGGGAAAAGGATTTGCAGTGAGTGATGTGTGTGCTTATAGAAGATTAAGAAACTGACCAGGCTCGAAACCACGGTTGCCTTTGTTTATCTGTAGATCTGGTCTGCTTAAGGCAAAAAACACCCTGGGACCTCATCCCTGACCTCCACCAGGTGGATTTGAGAGGAGAAAACCTCAGGGCCAGCAATGCCTCACCTCTTTCCACAAGAATCTGCCAGGAAGAGAAATATCCAAAGTTCATTTTGAGCCCTCAGCCTGGGATTTATGTGCGATTTGTCATGGACATCAGGCAATTTTTGGCACACAGACTGGAAGGAGAACAGAGCGAGGGAAGGCTCTGCCTACCCATAGAGATTGTCCTCTCTGCAGCGGTCACTGTTGTAGACATCACTGGTTCGCACTCCCAGATCAGTTGCACAGAAAAGGGATCTAGTAGCTTCTCCCTAGTCACCCCTATTCTGAGAAAACTGGAAAAAATGGGTAATAGTTATAAGTACTTGGGGACTCTAGGGTATGTCCCCAATAACTCTATAAAGAGGGGCTGTCATTCTCTGAGATTTAAGCCTAGAAATCATCAAAAGGAGATGAAATAGTTTGCAGGACCACACAACTAACATACAACCTGTTTGACATTTTATTTGAAAATTCTAAGGAATGATTTGATGAGAAAGGGGGAATGTTATTTAGCCATAGAAGCACGATAAATAGAAGGTCTCAGAGGCAAACATTAGCAGGGCCCACCCAGAACTTGTCCAAGGGAGAGGGAGCTGAAATCCATTGACTTAGGTAATTTCTGATGCTCTTGAAGAGGCCGTCTCTGATGGAAAGCATAGGCATTATCTGTGGGTCATCAACAGACTGCAAGCAGTCAGGTTCCTTTGGCAGGAACGTCCCATCCTATCGTAGTGCCCCTTAAATATGTGGTTTTCCCTGGCTTGATTCAACATTCACCAAACAGCCTTCAGGTTGTGTCTCACCATTGCCTTCAGATTGCTTCTTCCTATGAGTACTTGCTAACGGAAAGCAGAGGGAATGATGACACCGGGTCATCATTAGAATATTTTGGGTAGTAATTTCTCACTAAAAGTGTGGTTGGTACATTTTGATCTTATATACACATGTTGTTTGAGTGAACTCCAGGAATTTGGCGATGGACAGGGAGGCCTGGCTTGCTGCAGTCCATGGGGTCTCAAAGAGTCGGATACGACTGAGTGACTGAACTGAACTGAAACACGTTGTGTTCTGGATGTGTGCCCATGAAGAGGTGGGTTAGTTCTCTCTGTGCTGACAAAGGTAAGTCATGAACCTTCAAGCTGAAGACCAGGCCCTGGACAGTGGGTATACACCAAGCTGATGTGTGCTAAGGAAACTCCTCCAGGAAAAACTGCTGGTGCTTCACCTTGACACAGCTGTGTGCCTGAGGTTTTTTTTTTTTTTTTTTTTAATGAAGCTTTTGAAAAACATTTTTTTTTAACCATTTTTCAGTGTACAGTTCAGTGGCATTAAGAACATTCACATTGAGAAAAGACAGTTTTCAGCAAACGGTGCTGGGAAAACTGGATAGCCACATGTATATCAACGAAGTTAGAACACTCTCTCATACCATACACAAAAATAAACTCAAAATGCCTTAAAGATTAGACATGACATCATAAAACTCCTAGAAGAGAACATAGGCAAAACATTCTCTGATGCAAATCATAACAATGTTTTCTTAGGTCAATCTGCTGAAGGAATAGAAATAAAGGCAAAAATAGATGGGGGACTTCCCTGGTGGCTCAATGATAAAGAATCTGACTGCCAATGCAGGAGACACCAGTTCAATTCCTGATCCAGGAAGATCTCACATGCCATAGAGCAACTAAGCCCATGCGCCGCTCTTGAGCCTGTGCTCTAGATCGCGGGAGCCGCAACCACTCAGCCCAACGTGCCCTAGAGCCCAGGCTCCGCAACAAGAGAAGCCACGGCAATGAGAACCCTGCGCGCCGCAACTAGAGAGTAGCCCCTGCTCGCTGCAGCTAGAGGAAAACCTGTGCAGCAACAAGGACCCGGCATAGCCAAGAATAAATAAATAGAATTTAAAAATGAACAAATGGGACCTCTTCAAGCTGTTGCACAGCAAAGGAAATCATAAACAAAGTGAAAAGACAGCCTACAGACTGGGAGAAAATATTTGCAAATGATGCCTTAATTTCTAAAATACAGCTAATACAGCTCAATAACAAAAACAGCAACAACAAAAACAAACAACCCAAACAAAAAATGGGCAGAAACAGACTTACAGACATAGAAAACAAACTTAAGTTTACCAAAGGGGAAAGGGGAGAGGGATAAATTAGGAGCTTGGAATTAACATATGTGCAATACTGTATATAAAATATTAACATATAAATATCAATGGCCTACTATATAGCACAAGGGACTATATTCAATATCTTATAATAACCTATAATAGAAAAGAACCCAAAAAACAATACATATAATATATATATGTAACTGAATCACTATTATACACCAGAAACTAACACAACATTGTAAATCCACTATACTTCAATAAAATTAAAAAAATTTTATATTTACATTTTTGTGCAGAAGTCACCACCATCCATATTCAGAACTTTTCCATCATCCCAAACTGAAACTCTATACCCATTAGATAATATTCCCCATTCCTCTTCCTCACAGCACCTGGTAACCACTATTCTACTTTCTGTCTCTGTAAATTTGACTATCCTGGTTACTTCATTTAAATGGAATAATACAATATTTGTCTTTCTGCGTCTGACGTATTTGGCTTAGTCTAATGTCTTCAAAGTTTATCCATGTTGTGGCACATGGTATATATCAGAATTTCATTCCTCTTTTAAGGATGACAATATTCCATCATATGTGTATGTCACATTTCATTTATCCATTCATCTATTGGTGGATATTTGGGTTGTTTTTGCCTTTGGTTCTTGTAAATAATGCTGCTGTGAATATGTATGCAAAAATACCTGTTGAAATCCCTGCTTTTAATTCTTTTGAGAATGAGAGAAAGCATTTTAAATCTCTGTAGCATAGCAGTCACATCTGATCTTTCCATAGTGTAAACTTTAGAGTTTACAGAGCGTGTCAACATGTTTATTTGATCCTTTGAGGTTGCTGAGTAAGGAGGTAGATGGGGCTGTCACTTTCACTTGCTGAAGGTAAAATGAGGCTCAGAGAGGTAAGAGGGGAAGGCTGGACTCAAATGCTTGCCTTCTAATCACAAGCCTAGGGCTCTTTTTACCACAGAGCAATCTCTCTGAGGACAGCACAGTGTCTACATTATTAACTATTGCCCCCCAGGTCCTAAGGCTGCTGCTGCTGCTGCTAAGTTCCTTCAGTCGTGTCCAACTCTGTGCAACCCCATAGACGGCAACCCACCAGGCTCCCCACTCTCTGGGATTCTCCAGGCAAGAGTACTGGAGTGGGTTGCCATTTCCTTCTCCAATGCATGAAAGTGGAAAGTGAAAGTGAAGTCGCTCAGTCATGCCCGACTTCGCGACCCCATGGACTGCAGCCCACCAGGCTCCTCCGTCCTTGGGATTTTCTAGGCAAGAGTACTGGAGTGGGGTGCCATTGCCTTCTCCGAGGTCCTAAGGCAGGGCTGGTCATTTTAGCAAACATTTGTTGAATGAGTGCTCCTCCTCCTTGCCCCATCAGTCAACAGCAGGAGTGCTGAATGGATATTCAAGGGAACACATTTGTTAATGGTCCTTGGTTGAGGACATGAAAGGGTCTTGAAGACCACCGTAAAGTCCCGTAGGAAGACTAGTTTTCTGACTGACTGAAGGAGACTCATGGGGTTGCAAAGAGTTGAACACGACTGAGTGACTGAACTGAACTGAACTGAACTGAAGGAGGCTCTCCTCAGAGGTGGGTGACAGCTGCACCCACTCCTTTGATTTCAGCAGGCTCCATACTCCTTATTTCTGTAGCAAGTGCCATATGTGATTACTCCAAGGAGAGCACCGCTCCTTGACATACTGATTTGCACCAGGAGATAACCTGAACTCACTGAGGAATGAGAGTTTGAACGAGCTTTCTCTTGCCCTGTAGTTCCCCGGAGAGAATTGCAGCTTCATCTTCCTTTGGTCGTCTGGCTAGGCATGACTCATAGGGAAAATGCAAGCTCAGGAGTTTGGTTAGCATTGCCTTCCTCTGGCTTGGAAGACCATGCACTGAATATTTGTTATGACAGAGGACACAGGAAAGGACCGTTGAAGGTGGGAGAGATGCTATGTCTTCAGAAGTATCTGGAGGCTTCTCCCTCACTCCCAGGCCTGTTTACCATCAGAATTACATACTCATTCAATCTGATAAGTTTGTTGTTGTTGAAAATGAACAAGGGGAATTCCCTGGTGGTCCAGTGGTTAGGACTCTGTGCTATCACTACTAAGGGTGCAGGTTCAATCCCTGGTCGGGGAACTAAGATCACACCAGCCACACAACACGGCCAAAAAAGGAAAATAAATGAAACAAAGTGAAAATTAACGTCAGAAAAACTATTTCCTCAACAAAAGACATACTCAGCTCTGCCAAATGGTGGACTCATAAACAGTCGGTTTGCAAGAGCCTGGGGACACCCACAGTCAGATATATCTTTGTGAGAATTTTGCCTATCAACTCTGTTGAGGGCAGAGCCTGTTATTTCTTGACTCTTGAAAGGTCCATGACCTATGTCAAAGTGCTGGTTTCAGAGCCCTAATCATAGAACTTTAGTTAGGCTATGTATACAAACAGTGATTTACCCAAAGTAATATACATAGCCAGATAGAGTGTCTTTAGTTTTTCCTTTCCTTTTTTGCTTTTTTCTTTAGAGGCATAAGGGAACGGTGGCAGATTAAAACCAAAAGTCATATGAATACATACGTTTATAAAAATTGGGGTTAGGAGATGTGGATGAATAAGCACTTGGGCAGTGGGAACTGAATGAGGTCCTCCCATTGGACACCCCACTTCCCCAACCCACTCCCCAAAAGTACCCTGAAAAGTTCACAGGTATGTTGCAGAATTCACATATCCATGTTTCTTGAATTCCAGGAAATACTGGTATAGACAGTTTGTAATTCATTGCATAATTACTGGAATTCATTGGATAATTACCAACAGTCCATGCTGCTCTCCTCAACTGTGACTTGGCCTGAGTATTCTCCAAGTCTGAACTTTTAGAGATGAACCCAAATCAATAAAGAACTGAGTAATGGAGAGTTACTGTCAGGGAGCATTCCAGTTAAAGGATTAATGCTAACGTCCACATGTATCGATATTGGAGAGTCACATGTATATTTAAAGTGCTCTACCAGAGTGTAACACGTGCATTCTGCATTCGCAGTGTCTTATGCCTAATATTTAAAGTTATTCCCAAAGTAAGTCATTTGGCTCTCTAACAAGGACATTCTTTTATTTTACAACATGCAATATATTTGTAACGACCTGTCATTTTTCTGAATTCAGTTCACCACCCTTGCAGGACGGAGAAGTACCGCCATAAATGTAACAGGGGTGCCAAGGGCAGCCTGTTCCTCCGCGGGTGCGTGTGAAGGAGGGGGTGGGGTGGGGAATGGCCTAAACAGTTTCAGACAGCCATTGCTGGTCTGCATCAGGCATCTCCATCTGGAGGGCAATGGTCAAGTGTTCGGTTAGAAATTGCGATCTGGGGGAATTCCATAGTGGTCCAGTGTTTGTTAGGACTCGGTGCTCTCATGGCTGAGGGCCCAGGTCCCGTCCCTGGTTGGGGAACAAAGATCCTGCAAGCTGTGCAAAAAAAAAAAAAAAAAAAAGAAAGAAAGAAAGAAAAAGAACAGAAGCTGTGATTTCAGAGTGGTTCTAGGATCACCTTCTGATTATTAATGAAAGTGAGGTCCAGTTGCTTGCCATTCAAAAGCCAATACTCAACAGGCAAGGTTGGTGGAAAGGAAAATTTGCTTTATTTGAGGAGAGGGCAGATTTATGTTCAAAGGCTGACTCTCTCCTGACAACCAGCGGGCAAGAGCTTTCAAAGAGGGGTTTCAGGGGTACAGAGGCAGAAGGAGAGGGGCTACGTGCAGAAAGCACAGGGAGCTCTGACAGTCATCTTGATTGGTCATGTGGTCTGATCAGTATTATTTTGCTTAAGTATAGTGAATCTTCAGTTCTAGGGGGTTTGTTGTTCCCATTTCTTTGAGGCATTTCTCAGAATTGTGGCAGTTATGTCATGGGTACAGTCTGATCGTCATGTAGTTAACTTCTTCCACCTGGCAGGGCTTTCAGTATCTACAAGACAGCTCAGAAGATGCGGCTCAGAATATTATCTATAGCCCTTGAGGAGGAGGAACTAAAGGTCTTTGGCTTTGTCTAATGGCTAAACTCGGAGAAGGCAATGGTAACCCACTCCAGCACTCTTGCCTGGAAAATTCGATGGACGGAGGAGTCTGGTAGGCTATTACTATTTGGTCTTGTTTGTCTGTTTTCCTTTGCTTCTGCATTTTCTCACTTCTCTATTCAATTTGTTCTTTGAAGTTTTCCTGCTGACAAAAGGCAGGTGAAGGACAGTGGGGAAAACCATGGAGTTCTGCTTCATTTCATGATGGGGAGAGAAAGACAACTAACATTTAGTGGGCAAGTGCTATGGGCTGCATTTAATCCTATAATAACTCCAGAATTTAGCTTTACTTTTCCCACCCTATTTTTAAGAAAACTGAGATCCAGGAGATTAAAAAACTTGGCCAAAATCACATAGTAAGTAGATGGAAGGACTAAAACTTGACATCCCAGCCACTGCTTGCTCAGCTTAATGGAAGGACACTGTGCGTTATAGTCAGTTACTTTTGTTTTGCCAAGCGGCAGATGGCATCAGAAAACTCATTTCCCAGACAAGGAAACAGAAGGTGGATATAAACTCATGTTGGTGATCGTGAAAGGTGTGGGCATGGAGGAAAGGTGATGGCAGCAACACCCTATGTTCAAGGTAGGTTTTGTGACATCCATGGAAGTTATATCAAGCCATGGATGTTGAACCATCAGCAAAGGATAGCTAGAGCAGAGGAAAATTTTTTCCTTGTCCATGGCAAGTACTCATAAGAGAGGGTTCAAATAAATATTGTTCACTCACCAACCGTTTTTTTTTTTTAATTTTTAATTGGAGGATAATTGTTTTACAATGTTGTGTTGCTTTCTGCCATGTGAACGTGTTAGTTGCTCAGTTGTGTCCAGTTCTTTGCGACCCCATGGAATGTAGCCCACCAGGCTCTTCTGTTCATGGAATTCTCCCAGCAAGAATACTGGAGTGGGTAGCCATTTCCATCTCCAAGGGATCTTCCCTACCCAGGGATCAAACCCAGGTCTCCTGCATTGCAGGCAGATGCTTTACTGCCTGAGCTGCCAGGGAAGCCCATACAGCAAGGTGAATCAGCTGTAAGTATACCTATATCCACTCCCCAATTGAACCTCCTTCCCAGCTCCCTCCCATCCCATCCCTTCACTGAGTATTTCTTGAATGCCTGCTACATATTAGACACTGACATACATCCTGCCCCAAATGAGCTTATATTCTAAGGGACAGATGCTGAATGAGTGGCAAGTAAAATGTGCTTTAACAGATGGTGATAGGCTGAATGGAGAGAAGTTAAACAGAATGGGCTTATGTGAGTTGGCCAAGGAAGGCTTTACTGATCAAGTGATACTGAGCCAGATCTGGGGGAACTGAAGGAGTAGGCCTTGTGACTGTCTGAGAAAATTCTATTTCAACCAGAAGGAACTTGATTTGAGAGACAGCAAGGGGCTGGCATGCTGAGCAGAGCAAGAGAGGGAAGGCAGAGTCAGAGAAGGAACGGGAGCCGGAGAGTGTAAGAATCTTCAGGCCATTGTAAGATTATTGGATTTTATTCTGGGTGATTTGCAAAGTCATTTGAAGGCTTTGAGCAGAGAAATGATATGACTTGCATCTATTTGAAAAGCATCACTCTGGCTGATGTGTTGAACTGATATGGGAGCAACGGCAGAGGCGGGAAGACCAGCCAACAGGCTGGTACAGGTGGTGGTTTGGAGCAGGGAGGTGGTAGTGGAGATGGTAAGTGGTCGGAGTCTGGATAGAGTGTGAAAGCAGAGTCAACTGGATTTGCTGATGGGTTTGAAAGTGGCAACAAGGAGGACCAAGTTTTCGTCCTGACCAAAGGACATGCAAGGAGGAGGAGGGAGGAGGAGGTGATGAGTGTATGTGTCATGCTGGAGTGGGCAGGTGGACCAGGAACCAGGAATTTGTTTCTGAAAATTCTGAATTTGAGATGCTTGTTAGACATCCAAATAGAGATCTCTCTGGAATCTGGAGTGGGTCTGCACTAAAGACATAAATTTGGGGCTTGTTAGCAAATAGATGGTGTTTACAACTATGAGATTGGATGAGACCAAAGGGGTATAGTTTAGAGAGAGAACAGGCCCAAAGACTGGGCACTGAGGCACTGTAATTTTTAGAAATTGAAAAAAATGGGGAGAAGCCAGCCAGAGACTAAGGAGGAGAAGTGTTCTGGGAACCAAGTGAAGAAAGTTGCTGAGAGCTCAAATAAGATGAGAATGACCCTTGCATTTAACAGCACAGAGGTCAGGGGTGAGGAGAGCAGTGTGGTGACAGGGCGGGGCCGAGCCTGATTGAAGCGGGTTCAGGAGAGGATGCCTGCTATAGGCCATGCAGGGTGCAGATGCAGACAGCTCAGCTCGTTAGAAGAATCATCTTGCAAACGGGAGCAGAGAAATGGGACGGGACCTGAAACGTGAGGGCAAGAAGCAGTTTTTGTTTGTTTTTTCTTTAAGAAAAGAGAAATTGTTGCAGTGTGTATGCTGATGGGAGTTGGGGAGAAGAGGAGGAGTGACCTTGAGTAAGGGAGGGGCCTGGTTTGGCGCACAGGTGGAGGGACACCCTCCATTGGAGCAGGAAGGTCCATTCAAAGAAATGAGAGCGACCAGAGCTTGGGGGTAGGGGGTGGGGGCGGGGAGGTGCAGGCAGGCATGCTAGTGGGTTAGAGGTGGGAGGAGTAAGAACAGGATTCAGGGTCAGCAGCTGAGGGCAGGATGCTGGCAGAAGTGCTGAATGCTTGAGAAGAGAGAAAAAAGTGCACAGTCGTCACTCAGCAACGAAGGGAGTAAAGGGATCAGGGTGATGGAGTTGGATTGCGGGGAAACACCAAAGGTCCATTTGAAGTTGGTGGCTGTAAATATAAAGTGAGTGAAATTCATGAAATTTAAGGTAAATCAAAATTTAACAACACAAAGCAAATTTAACATAGAGTGATTTAAAGTCTTAAATCCCATGATTCCTCTTTTCTGAAACCTATAAGGGTTACCTTTAAATCCAGTCTTACCCAAGCTTACTCTTTGCTAGTTCCCGGCTCAGAGCCAGCCTTCTGCCTGGTCGGCCTCCTTCTTTTACTCTGAGTGCCTTGAGTCTGCAAGTTTTGTTCATGCAGTTCCCGCTGCGTTTCCTATACCTAAGCGGCACATCCTCTGGGAGCTCTGACAGCCCTGGCTCTCCTTTCTCTGCATTTTCATTAGGTTCTGGGCTTCAGCATTCACTGATTGCTTTCTGATTATTCTACCCGGGAGAGCTTTGTTTTCTGCATAGATTAAATGTGCTCGAGGTCAAGGGCAACTCTTCTCCTAGCACTGGGCATCTAGGAATATTTGATAACATGATCAAGGTTTAAGAAAGAAGGCAAGGCTGGTTGCTGAGCCCCAGGCAGGGCCCCTGAGTCCCATCAGGTGGACACAATAACATTCAGCTCCAGAACCCTATAGTACACCTTCGTAAATGCTGATTGGCAATTGTTTAAAAAGGCATCCACATTACAATGGCGTATCATTCTCTTTGGCTTCCCTCTTTCACAGCTCTTCAAGTGCCTGCCTGTGGATTTAAGTGGAATTAGAGGAGCTGCGGGAAGATCCCCTACAGAAGAGAATGGCAACCCACGCCATTCGTGGGTTGAGAATTTCGTGGACAGAGGAGCCTGGCAGGCCGCCATCCAGAGGGTCTCAAAGAGTCAGACACTACTGAAGCCACTTAGCATGTAGAAGAGCTACAGGGGAGGCAGGGGGTGTTTGTGTTTCCTCCCTGACAGTCATCAGTGAACCAGAGATTGCAGCTTCTGAAGCTTGCAGAGAGGTGACCTGTATGAAGGCCTCTCCACCTCCTGGGGCAGGGAGCATCCAGCGGAGCACTGTGCAGTTATTAGAGGGATAATGGGATTCATTGCAGCAAGGACTGCTTGGCTGGGGCAGAGCTTATTTTAATTCTCAGTGTTAATAAACTTGTGGCTATTGCTTTTTTCACACCAATGTGCCTCACACCTCATTTCGTCTGCCCATTAGGCAATTACCAACAGCGCCCCTGTTCCCAGCATCTCTTAAACATGGAGCAATTATGCTTACTTGGTGAATGATGATGAAACTTGGAGGAGGCAAGTGCACTGGCATAGAACTTTCCTCCCAACTTCATCAGGTGTGCAGCGGGCACATCCCTTCAGTGAAAAACAGGGCTGTGGTTACAACCTTCATAATCACAGAGAGGGGGGACCATCCCCTCCTGGAATCCCAATGTGGCTCCACTAGTGCACCACCTGGGCCAGCCCCTGCTGACCTCAGACCCCCCCGCGCTGGGCAGTGAAAACAGCCCACCCAGCTTGGGAAATGAGCATCTAATGCTGTTCATTCATCTTGAAATAGGAAGTTTTCGATAGGTCTTAAGTGTGTATTAATGCATCAAGAGTAATGATCCCTTTATTTACAAAGTTGTTTAATTCCTCCCTTTTGGATCTGAGTGGATTTTCCCTTTACCAGGTTACTCTGTGATTTTTCACAGCAGCTTAAACAACCCTTTTTTACCCCCTGCCTGGTCCTTCCAGTGATACCTAGATGAAGCCAGCCTGACTTCTGACTCTATTTGCAAAATCTTCTTGGTTGTGAAGAGGGTTTTATAAGCACAGGGATTGGGATGGGGAGACATGACATAGGTCTGTCTCACCCGGAGAGAAGTGCCCTTGCCCTCGACCAGCTTTGTGGCATCCCCGCCTCCGCCCCCGCCCCCAACAGTCTTCCCTTGAACTGGTTATGTCCCAGTGTGGTCCCACTTGCCTCCAGTGTGCCCAAGCCCCGGCTTCCCACAAGGCAAATTTCGGGAATCTTCAATGAAGATAAGGCCATGCATAGAAGTCCTGTCAGAACAGGACTCTGTTTGTGGCAGCAGTGACGTCCCTTTAGTGAGTTGCAACTCATTACCTTTTTAAAGAGATGAAAAAGAATAAAATAGAACAGAAAATATCAGACTGGTAAGCATTGTTTCAGTAAGGTTTGGGTTTGCTTGTTCATTCAAGAAATAGTTATTAAATGGCTATTCCTCAGCAGGCAGAGTTGGTGGATCTGAAATCTAGGAGCTGGTTTTAGTTCTGTGTTTTTATCTGTGTCTACTTGCAGCTCTCTGTGTGTACTGGATCGCAATATAAAATGTATCTCTTATGCTAAAGCTAAAACTCCAGTACTTTGGCCACCTCATGCGAAGAGTTGACTCATTGGAAAAGACTTTGATGCTGGGAGGGACTGGGGTCAGGAGAAGAAGGGGACGACAGAGGATGATATGGCTGGATGGCATCACTGACCTGATGAACGCGAGTCTGAGTGAACTCCGGGAGTTGGTGATGGACAGGGAGGCTTGGCGTGCTGTGATTCATGGGGTCGCAAAGAGTCGGACATGACTGAGCTACTGAACTGAACTGAACCATAAATTGGTGTAGAAAATCTTGGTGAATCCCTGATGAAGTTCCCAGCATCCATGCAGCCCTGAACTACTTCTGGCTCCAAGATTCTCCCCTAGCTAACCCAAGCCTTGGATCCAGAATGTAGTGCTCTTGGTTGCCAAGTGCTTACCTGGCAGGATTCAATGTGTGCTTTTAAGCTTTCTTTCTGCCCTACTCCCTGGAAGGGGGAGCTGGCATTTTGAAGTACGTGGCTCAGAGAGAAGGTGTCAATGACTTAGGTGGCAGAGATTTAGGCACCACTCATACAGAGACTTAGGCACCAGCAAATGATGCTGAGCTTGAATACTTTCAATCAGAAAAGTCTCTGGGTAAAACACTTTCACAGAAGACTCACAAGAGCCCAGAGTCAGTGAGGTCCCTGTGGGGTAAGCTGGCCAGAATTTCTAAAAGCAACATTTTGTGAAGACTGTTTTCACCTTTGGATAGTTTCAGAGGTTCTCTGTGCAATTTGCTACAGCCACAGATAGAAAAGCTATTAATTTAAAGAAACTTTTATTTTTCTGATTGCAAAAATTGATTTTGTGTGTGTTGGTGGGGGCTTTGCAAGAGAGCATCTCCATGCTCCTAAGCTGCATTTTCAGCAACGTGTCTCAAATTATCTTGGGAATTTCTGCCATTCCAAGTGGGCTTGCCATCAGGACTGAGTCTGTCATAGTAGTGGAGCTTGCATCTGAGATAACACTGGGGCAAGATGGGGTGTGAGGATGGGATGTGAGACCTGGCCTTACATTCAAAGAGGGCGTCAGCCTAGACTTTCGATGAGGCTATGGGTAGAATCACAGATGGTTTTCACAAAACTTTAGGACAAAACTACTGATATAGCTTTATAAATTAATATCTTCAGACAAATCATGTCAATATATTATGGACAGCACTGTGACATTACACTGTATTTTTTGATGTTGCCAACCTGAACTCTTTGAATATCTACAGATTTTTTGTGACTTTGGTTTTGTAATAGATTGGAACCTCTGAGGTGTTGGTTTAGTCAGTTTGAGAAGATTGATTTAGGGCATGCCTGAATGTCAATCCCATGGGAAGGCTAAGTGGAGGCTGTTCTGGAAAAGTCATTTCATGCCACCCTCTTCATTAGCTAAGGTAAAAGTAGACTCTAATCCCTCTAATCCTGTTTAAGAGCACTTTGGACAATTCCAGGGCAATGCTGTTACAGATGTTAGGCATTGTGTCCCCAAATGGCATTTCCACATAATATATGACAATGACCCAGGAAGAATGAAGCAGGGAGGGGGTCTCAGGTCAAATGCCTACCCAGCACTGCAGCTCTGCAAAGTTCAGGAATTCTCTTCCCTTTTAGTTTATTTTTTTTAAAGAGGTCTTCTCTTGCTTTCCCTGCCCCAGTAGCGAAAGTCTTGTATTCAGAAAACTTGGAAGACCAAAAACACAAAGAGCCAAAGGAAAATAATCGCCTATAATCCTTCCTGTTTCTCTCAGTCCCTCTACCCAGCCAAGCAATGCGGCTGTTATGGCAGCGTGGTACATGTCCTTCCAGGCGGTTTTCTTTACCATTATAGAGACATGTAGAGCGTAAGGGGACACTTACACTGGGACTTCAGTCCCTAAAGAAACATTAGGCCGAGTACTTCCACCTTCCCCTCTGCTGCCTCACTTACTCCCCTATACTCGTGGGGAGATGACTTATTGGAATGGGGAAGAGATTAGGGAAATTATTTAAGCATTCCCCTTCCACTCTGAGATTCAAGGATTTCATGTCAACTCATCCTCAACGTCTCTAATGGCTTTTAGCCGAGCAGCTCCCTTGGTTGGTGAGCACTGAGAAATACGTGGGGAAGGTTCTTGGTTGACACCCTGTTTGGGAGATAGTGTGGTGTCTAATGGGTAGGGCTTGGATGCTCACCACCTGTAGCCTGGGATTGAGAAGCTCTTCCCAGGGATAAGCTTACAGGGCTTCCCCTTCCTTGCAGGAGGAACTTAGTTCTGAGTGGGTCAGGAGGGTTCACAGAGGAAAAGAGTAGAAAGCCCACTTTGCCTTAGCTCTAAGCTACATTTTCCCAACCAGAACTCTTTGTAACAAAACTCGTATTTTGTTCTTTGACTCTTTAGTCCATTTCTCAATTGGTTTCTAACTCTGAGAGAAAGAGAGAAGTGTGATTAATATCAAACTCCAACATAGACTTTTACAAAACATAGCACCATGAAACTATGCATGTTGTTTTGTGCTTTGCTTTCCCCCCCATAGAAATAGATTATAAACATTTTTTCATAACAATAAATATTTTGTCTGTGGCATGATTTTTAATGGCTGTATTACATTCCAACACAGAGATATGCCATACTTTACCTAATCAATTATCTTCTTTTAGACATTTAGACTGTTTCCATGTATGTGTATGAATAATGCTACAGTAAATGCCTGGAGACTTTATATCTTAGCACACACTTCTGATTCTTTTTGATAAAAATCTTAGAATTGGAATAAAGATATAGGCATAACATTTTCTAGACGTTTTATTTTCAAAAGCAGCTTTATTAAGATATAACTGGCACACAGTAAACTGTATATACTTAAAGTGTTCATTTTGAAAAATTTGACATATCTATACACACCCATGGAACCGTCATCACAATTCATGGTAGTGACTGTATCCATCACCTCAAAAGTTTCTGTACCCTTTGTAAGCCCTCGCTCATGCCCTCCTCACCCTTTCCCCAGGAAACCACTGATCTGATCTTTATCACTATGGCCTGGATTTTCTAGAGTTTTATATAAATAGAATTGTACTGTATGTATACTTTGTGTTCAGCAAACTTACTTTGAGATTCATCTATGCCACTGAGTGTATCAACAGTTCATTCTTTCTTATTGCTAAGTAGTATCCCATCCTACGGATAAAGCATGACTTATTTATCCATTCACCTGTGGTTGGATATTTGGGTTGTTTCCAGTTTGCAGCTACAGGCATACCCTGGAGATACTGCAGTTCGGTTCCAGATCACTGCAATAAAGTGAATATCGGGATAAAGCAAGTCAAAGAAATTTTGTTTGTCTCTCAATGCATATAAAAATTATGTTTACACTTTTCCAGAGTCTATTAAATATGCAGTAATATTATTGTCTTAAAATATAGCACTTAAAATACTGTCTTAGGAAAACAATGTGCATATCTTAATTAAAAAATACCTACCGCTGGGTCTTCCCTGGTGGTTCTGTGGTCAGTACTGCACTCCCAAAGCAGGGGGCACGGTCCCTGGTCAGGGAACTAAGGTCCTGCATGATAAAAAAACAAAAAACCAACAAAACCCCCAAACTTTATTGCTAAAAAGTTCTATCATCTGAGACTTCAGCAAATCATGAATCTTTTTACAAATAGTAACATCAGAGATCACTATGCATGCTAAGTTGCTTCAGTTGTGTCTAACTCTTTGCGACTCTCTGAGCTGTAGCCTGCCAAGCTCCTCTGTCCATGGGATTCTCCAAGCAAGAATCCTGGAGTGAGTTGCCGTGCCCTGCTCCAAGTGATCTTCCCAACCCAGGGACTGAACCCGTTTTTCTTACATCTCCTGCCTTGACAGGTGGGTTCTTTACCACTAGCACCACCTGGAAGTCACAGATCACTATAACAAATACAATAATAAAGAAAAAGTTTGAAATATTGTCAAAATTACCAAAATGTGAGACACGGAGTCAGCAAACACTGCTGGGAAAGTGGCACTAATAGACTTGTTTGATGCAGCGTTTTCACAAGCCTTCAGTTTGTAAAAGATGTAATATCTGCATAGTGCAATAAAGCAAAGCACAATAAAATGGGCTTTGCCTATATTACAAATAAAAATATGGGGAGCATTTGTGCCCAAGACTCATTTCTCTTAGGTAAATACCTAGAAGTGCATTGACTTGGTCATATGGTGGGAATATGTTTAACTTTTTAAAAAGACTGCTAAACTGTTTGATAAAGTAGTAGTACCCTATTAAGGCTTTTTGATATTTAGTTTAAAATAATGCAAATGAATTTGAATTAGTTTTAATTGCCCTGAGAATAGGAACATAAGATCATGGGACAGTGAAGCTAGAAAGAAATTGGTTTTGTGATTTTTTTTTTTTTTTTTTTTGCTTTACTGAAGAGGAAACAATGATCCAGAAAGGGTAAGTAACTTTTCCAAGGTCTTCAGCTCACAGGCTAGTTTCTTCAATCTTTTATAAAACCCTGCCATTTGGGAAGAATGCTACTAGTCATGGTGCAACTTCTCAGCATGGCCTTGGGTTGTGACCACCAAGGGCACAGTATTCAAAATAAGCCTCAGTGTACATGTGATGTGTAACTTTGGACATGAAACATCATTTGAAAATTGGGGGGATTTTGCAGGAGATGGAGTAAAGAGTATCCAAAGGGAAATAAGAGTGTAACCTACAGGAGGTCGTCTCTGACCACGCATAGTATCAACAGCAGTTCAACAGCAGGTAAAATAAAAATGTTCACTCATCAGTGATGCATGGAGGAGATCCACCTGGTTTCTAAACTAACTGATGCACCCAAAGATTAAGGCTACAGAGCAGTTCATTAAAAATGAAGAAAGCAGCATGCCAATTACCCAGCCCCTTCAGCTTACCGTTCCAGCACCCACCTCTTATTATCATATTCATAAGCATTGTCCCTCATCAGTCTTCCCGAGTAAAGTTAACAAGTATATGTGTTCACTCTCTTGAAATTATTTTGCTTAGCCTAAGAAGCTGTCACGGTGTTGAGAAGGCTGCCGCTTTAACCAGATTTCATCTTTGTGTGTCACCGCTCATGTCAAAGTAAAAATGTACTCAGACATAAGAGTTGTCCTGCTTTCATCAAGAGCGCCAGCCTGCCTGAGCCTCGTTCCACTTGGTTAAGCTTGTTATTTAAATTGTTAAAACTGAGACATCGGCAGTAAATTTCAGAGAAGATATAACAATTATTAGATACAAGCTGGGCTCTTGTACTTGAGAACATACCATGCCCTCCATCCACCAGCAGAATTAGCCACAAATAATTTACAATGGTTGCTTTAAGAAGTGTGCCCTATAGTACTTGGATGGCATTAAATCACAGCCCGCCCCAACCTGGATCATATTTCCAACTTTAAGATAGATTTGGTACCAGTCAGCAGAGTGGCGGAGCACTCCCGAGGACTGCCTTTTAATGCCTATAACTCTTGAAGGGCTGAGTGAGGATTCCCGAAGCTGCCTTCTGGCTATGAGTTTTGTGTTTAGGTGACTTTATATACCAGGCAGGGGAGCCGCAATCCAGAACAATTGCCCTTTGAGGGTGAAGAGAAGGAAAAGCTGGGAGGCTCTCTGAATGACCTTGTACTATTCAGTCATCCCACTGAAATCCTAGAGGAGCACTTGACCTTGTGGTGACGGTGCCCCATGCCACCCTCTGCTTGTACTGAGACAAAGGCTAAGGGGAAGAGACAAGTATGAATGAAGCATGGAATCTTTGAACGGATCATCAGAGTCCCTCTGATCCATATTAGCCAACCTCTCTTTCAGTAAAGGGAGCCCAATAAGTACCTGCTTATTTAGCAGTTGATTCATTAGACTTTGGGGTCCATGCAAATTCCAGGGTTGGCTATTATTGTTGTCTAATGAAAATGACTCTCAAGCCAAATCTCCCCTAATCCACACTTGTGAAAAAGTTCCCTTACACCCAAGTGTTGGACCTGACATTTAGTTACATTGTTTCATATTATTGGTTTTGATCCTTTATTTCTATTAATGGAATATTTTAAAATTCTGCTTTCTGACATTTAACGCATCATATTTGTGTAATTTTTAAAGTTGTATATCTTTCTCCAAATCACAGAGGAAAAGGGAAATTGTAGAGCTGAAAGAAGGCATGGACATCATCAATCTAATCTCTCATTTTAAAAACCAATAAAACAAGAACTAAGGAGGTTAAACAACTGTCTCAAAGTCATACATCTGAGTGGCATTAAACCATGGTACTCTTTGAGTAATCTTCCCAGGTGGCGCAGTTGTAAAGAAGCTGCCTGCCAATGCAGGAGATGCAAGAGACATGGGTTCCATCCTTGGGTCAAGAAGATCCCCTGGAATAGGAAATGGCAACCCACTCCAGTATTCTCGCCCGGAGAATCCCATGGACAGAGGAACCTGGCAGGCTGCAGTCCACGATGTCACAAACAGTCTGACGCGACTGAGTGACTGAACATACACGCATGTACTCTTTAAGCATATGTTGTCTTGTTGTTTGAAAATTTACCCTGCTGTAAAATGAGTACACATTTCCTCACTTTATCCATAAGACCACTCTAAGAAGGTTTGTAAACATAGCTTTTAAGAGTCAGAATCTGGCCTTGATATTTCCACATTGTTTCACTATTCTTAGGCATCACCTCACATCCTTTTTGCCTGAAATATCTCCCAGCCCTTGGCCACTTGTTTTCCCCAGGTTGCCACAGTAACTATCTCTTTTTTTAAAAAAAGATTGAATAATTTATTTTTTGGCTGTACTTGGTTTTCATCGCTGCTTGGGGGCTTTCTCTAGCAACAGTGAGCGGGGGCTACTCTCTTGTTGTGGAGCATGAGCTCTTAGGAACATGGGCTTCAGTAGCTGGGCCATATGGCTCAGTAGTTGTGGTGCACGGGCATATTTGTTCTGTGGTATGTTGAGTCTTCCTGGACCAGGGATCCAACCCATGTCTGCTGCATTGCCAGCCAGACTCGCAATCACTAGATCACCAGGCAAGCCCCACAGTGACCATCTTTTATGGATACAGCCAGCAGTGCCTGCTTCATGCCTGTCCATGAGCTGCCTTGTTGACACTGATGCATGATACTATTTGGAATCCCATTCTGCATCTTTACAGCTTGGTAATACAGGGGTGTTCATCAGGGCATTCAAGAGAAACAACCAAATGTATATGGGTATGTGTGTGTGATAAACAAATTGTCTCATCTGATAATGGAGGCTGGCAAGTCCAAAATCTCCAGCTTGGGCTGACCCAAGACAGGCTCAAGACCCAGGAGAGCTGACGGTGCTGTTCCATTCTGAAGGCCAGCAGGCTGTTACTGATTTAGATGTTAGTTGCAGCCAAGAACACCCTCCAAGTTGGTGATTCTCTGGAGGTCCAGTGGTTAGGAGTCAGTGCTCTCACTGCCAAGGGCTGGGGTTCAATCTCTTGTCGGGCAACGAAGATCCCACAAACTACATGCCCGCCCTTCCAAAAGACAAACAAAAATACCCTCCAAGTTGATACATAAAATTACTCTTCACAAAGGGTTAATACTCTGTGAAATAAATCTCTGATGATTGAGGTATGGGAGCAGTGGATATTCTTCCTGCCCTTCCCTGTCCCAGGATGCAGTCAATCACATGGGCTCCCTGGAAAGCATCTGCTCCAATGAGCAGTCGGGCATATACTTCAGTGTGGAGCCTGGTTTGATGTCTCATCCCCTTCCTCTCACTTTTGCCTTCCCAGGATTGCACCTCCTAGCAAAGTCTCACCACGTAAGTTTTGTCTCAGACTTCATTTTTTTCAGAAGCCTATATCTTCTTATCAACTAGCAAACCCCTCTGTAAACTGATTACAGCCACACGCCTGTTGTACGAAACATACTCTCTAACTTTGTATCTCATGCAAATTTTAAGAAATTCTTACTTACTGCAAAGCTTCAGCTGATTCTTTTTGACCAGTTAAAGACCTGTTGTAGATTATATACAAGTTTCGATGTCAAGAACTATTATTACTTATCCCTTATGCATAGAATCTGAACTGTAACTTCATCAGCTTAACTCAAATCAATCCTCTCTGCCTAAACAAAGCAATTTAACTTCTTGGTAATTTAAAGAATTACCAAGTTACAGAGCACTTATTTATAGGAGAATTCATAAGTGCAGGACATGGTGAAGGGTATGAAGAATAAAAGATATGATTTCTGCTCTCAAATTACAGTCTATCAAGCATTTTTGCTTTTTGTTCTCTCCAAACTGGTATTATACTTACCTGATAGACATGTGAAATATTTTTATAAATGTTTTTTGACCAAGATGTTTCAAAATTCAAATGATTCTATTGGAGCCATTGAAAATCCTGGTGATGATAAGCCAGGAGGCACAAAACAGGCTCAGATACTGGAGAGAAAAAGATGTAGTAGTTGGTGCCAGTGAAAGCTCACTGGTGGGTTGAAGCAGCCTTTTCCTCCTGCTGCTTACTGACATTTTGAGGAGTCTTGAAGGGAGTAGATCTGCAGATGATATAAAACCAGCAAGCAGTCCATAAACAATGCTGGCTCTGAAATGTATAGAATAACTATTTTTAATAGCAGATTTATAATCCGAATTAAAACTTGTTTAGGCCAATGTTAAAGATTCAACTGCATTCTCCAAAGCACAGGTAGGTGAAGGAGAGGGCGGAACAAATTGAGAGAGTACCATTAACATATATACACTACTGCTGCTGCTGCTAAGTCGCTTCAGTCGTGTCTGACTCTGTGTGACCCCATAGACAGCAGCCCACCAGGCTCCCCCGTCCCTAGGATTCTCCAGGCAAGAATACTGGAGTGGGTCGCCATTTCCTTCTCCAATACATGAAAGAGGAAAGTGAAAGTGAAGTCGCTCAGTCGTGTTCAACTCTTAGCGACCCCATGGACTGCAGCCTACAAGTCTCCTCTGTCCATGGGATTTTCTGGAATGGGGTGCCATTGCCTTTGTGGGAAGCTTCTGTATAGCCACGGGGAGCTTCGCTTGGGGCTCTGTCATGACCTAGATGGGTGGGACTGGGGGTAGGTGGGAGGGAGGGGCAAGAGGGATGGGATGTATGTATATTTATAGCTGATTTACATCCTTGTACAGCAGAAAGTCACACAACGTTGTAAAGCAATTATCCTAAAAATTTTTAAAGAAGGGGAAAAAGATGGAGGAGACATCTGATGGTTAAAGTTAGACTTTGGAGCTTTCTAGTATCTGGCTTCAATCTGGCTACCGGAGAGGAGCAGATACTACAAGTTAATAGCATGATTGGTAGTTGACAAGAAGTCTTTGTCTTCTTATTACCCTACTTCAGTTTTAGCCATTTAGCCTACTTCAGTTTTAAATTAGCCATTTTGTACTTTTTTACCCTATTCCTATGTCTGTCCCAAAAATAATAATTAAAAGATGCAGACAGATTATCTTGAAATAAAGGACTAGAAAACCTTTATGAACAATGTATTTCTTGTATGATAGAGGTACTATTATGGAAAATTACTATAAGATCTAAAATCTTCAAAAACATCCCCTAATTCTATTATGCCTTTCTATAATTTGTCTTGACCTTTATACAGGCAAAACTCTCACTGATTTTCAGTTGATTGAGCTGATTTGAGTTGAATCAGGTCAGCTACAAATGGCCCTCTCTCTACTCTACATTCTGATTGTGTGATGCAGTGTGTCATAGTGTGGCAATGATATGTATTGGCAATCTCATACCACTGATTAATTGCTGGGAAAGTAATTTCTTTATAATTGTACTAGAATGCTTTTTGTGCCTGACATCATAGGGACTCAGAAATACTGGCTCAGAACGGCCCCAAAGAACTGTCTCAAGGCTCCCATCCCACCGGAAAATGATCCCAAGTCTTTGAAAATAATAGTAGTCGTTCACATCTCGAGTGCTGACTCATGCCAGGCACGTGAAAATTCTCAAGCACTGCCTCCTCTGCTGTCATCTTCACCAGAACCCCATTAGGTGGGTGCCCTAAGCAGGTATTACTGTCCCATGTGAGATGGGGCACCCTTGCATTTTGTGTTTCCTTGCTCTTCTGCGAGGAGAGCAGCTTTGTCTGAATTAGTTGTTACTCTAGCTCTAACATCCAGGACAGTGACAATCACTCCACAGATGCTCAGCCACTATTTGTTGAGTGATCACAGAGCCAGGTTAGCTGAGCAAGCCTGCAGATTTGATACCCAGTGTGTATGAAGGCTGGGCAGTGTCTCCCTGCAGAAGAGGGCAGAGTACTTAGGTGGTCGTGCGTGGGGCTCCCTACAGGATGGAGATGCATGGAGACTGCTTACTTTCTCTGTATCTGCTTCCTGTCTTGCTCTCTTATTTTTCCTCCAGGCTTAGTCCCAACTCACCCCACACCCTGAAAACACTTTCTTGTCTTAGAGCAGAAATATTCTACTTTCCCCTGAGCCCTGGGATATATTGAAACCGACTTTGGGTATCTCATGACTGATGGGCACCAGTATTGCTTTGCACAATAACCATGAACACTGGACAGTCCAGGAAATCTAAGGAGAAAGCTAACCGAAGGGACGGCAGCACCTTGAAGGCTGCATGGAAGTTCACTGGCCGCACACCTTGAAAAGGTGACACGGCTCATTCCCTGGCAGCTTTCTTGGTGAGAAGTGACTGGACCCTAGTGCTTCAGTGTGATGTGAGCACACTGGCTTGGGACAAATGGTTGGTCCTAACCAAATATGAAAGCAGACACAAGACCAAATGCCTTTGTACCCCAATATGCGGGAGGGAGATTGAAAAGAACACTCGCTCCTCCTTCAGGGTCTGCCAGCTCTGTGTTCCTGCCGGCAGAGCTCCGGCATCTAAGGAGCACCCAAGAAGCACATCACACTCATCCGCCAAGTTCAAAACGCATCCTCACAGCCTTTCAGAGTGCTTGACATCCTTTCAAGTTAGCTGCTACAAAGGCAAATGCAAACAGAGTGTGTTTCGAGGGCGTTCTGTCAGTCAGCCCTCAATCTGTATGTTCTTCAAGACACTCCTTCTCCTGCCTGATTTATTTCATATTAAAAGGGCTGTCAATCTGTATCACAAGAACAGGTTGAGAAAAAGTGAGTGATGTTTACGGAGTGGGTTTTCTGTTGTTGCTTGTTATTGTTAAAAAAAAAATAATGGTCTCCCTCTCTCTGGCCACACTCCTGACTCACCGACTCATGCTCCACAGCTCCCTCAGTCCTGACTTGCTTTTCTCTGCAGGTATCTGCACATCCGAGGTATGAACTGCACGTACTAGATTTACATTAGAAACGTATTTTGTGAGGCTGTGGCAGACCCTTTTTTATTATCCATCAAATATATCTCTTTTTACCATCTGATGGCTTGGCAACAGGCCCATTCTTCTTTCAGAAAAATAAATGTGCCTGCAATGTGGCAGAATAGTCAGCATTGAAGAGGCTTTACCTGGTTAATGCAAGTTGCATTCTTTGGGCTTCATTAGGACAGGACACTAAGGATGTAATAGGCAGTTCCGGGTGGGAGTACTTTATGGGACCAGCTGCATTATTGTTGTATGTTAGGATATCGGTTATTGCCTTCTGTCACTTAGGCCAGCATTTCTTACTTTAATCTGCTGTTTTGGTCTATAAATAGAATTGCTCCATCATTCTGTACTATTAATTTCTCACCAATCTTGAAGATGCCTGAACCAATCAAAGCCATCTTCACCAGCCATGTGAAAAACTACTCCCAAATTACAAAGTAACCAGAAGTCAGGTTATTTCCAGGCACAGGGTCTATTTTGAACATGTGTGGGAATGACTGTGGAAACTTGTTGAAAAGCAAACTCCTGGGTCCCAACCTCATAAATGTGGGAAGTGTGAGACAGGACCCAGGAATCTACATTATCAATAATCACTCAGATGATGCCTGGAAGAGGCTGAGGGGCAGAGTGTGCTTCAGCGGGGGTGATTCAGGGTTGGCAAGGAGATGGCAGGAGGCCCTGGACTCTGTCCCAGACATCTGTTTGTGATGCAGCTGACCTTGACTCTACTCCTACCCTGTAGCCCTCCCCCAGGCTTCACCCCCTCTTTGCAGGCTGTCCCTAAGCTCTACCTCCCCACAAAGGTTTTCTGAGGGCTCCACCTCTTCTGGGTGGAGTATTAGTATTTTAGAGAAGTATTTTAGAGTAGAACATGGAGAAGGAACTGGCAATCTACTCCAGTATTCTCACGTGGGAAATCCCATGGACGAAGGAGCCTGGTGGGCTACAGTTCATGGGGTTGCGAGAGTCGGATATGACTGAGTGACTAAACAATGATAAAGAGAAGAACATGACCACTTAAAAGAAAGACCCAAATAAAAAATTATATTAATGCTGCTCTCTCTTTTCCAAAGCAATCAGGCACATAATAGAATTTTGTAGTGAAAAGGTGAGAAGGAGAGGAGAGGAAGAAGAAAAACATTCTAGAATAAAATATAGGCCAAACTGCTGCTCAGAAACAAAGCCCTCCAGAGGCCCTAGGCAAATGCTGCCTTCAAGGAAGCAGCAGAGCCTCTTCCTTGAGGATGGGTCACTGGGAGACACCCTGGGGCATCAAGGGAGGGCCGGGTGTGAGCAGATGCTGCCAGGAAAGGGACACAGCACCACAAACCTGCTTTTGCTCCCAGCTAATCCTTGCTGAAAGGTGGTGCCTGGAGGACAGTGCAGATTTAGGAGGACCCACTAGGACTTGGGGAGAAAACTCATGGAAAACCAATAGTAAAATAAATATATTAAAGTAGCAAATACTCAAATTCTTCGATTCCTAATTATTTTAGTATTTTGCTGTTATCTGTGCTCTGGAGTTTTTTTTTTTTTTTTTGCATCAGTTGGATCTCTTTGGCAGAAATGCTATACTGTGGTGGGTTATGCTGTGTCTTATCCCAGTTCTGCATTCAGTGACATCGTCTTGGCAGCTTGGAACTGGCCAGGGGAGGTGTATTTACACCATGGGAATCAGCAAATGCTGTGAAACAGCACTTGGTTTATTGTTTTGTGGACTACTTGGACTAGAAGGTGTTGGGGAAAATGTTAATAATTAAACGTATAAGTGTGTTGTGCCTATAGCTGTTATACTGTGATAACACAAAGCTTTGAAGAAATATTCTTCTAGTATTTGAAAATCATTATCTGATTCAGCAAAGAAGTTACTCATACCATTGATGAACGAATATAGTTCTGACATATGTCTTCATTTTCTACTTCTGTCCTACTCATTAATGTAAATGAAAATATCCACCTCTGTTCATGTCAGAACTACATTTCATTCATCACTCGCAATATAGGATGGTGATGGACACAAGAGTTCATGAAAAATTGGCAAAGCCTCTGAGTATGTAGAATTATAACAGTTTTACTCATTTTATCTTTATTTGTAAATTACTTGCTGTGCATCCTTCAAATCAGTAAAATTTCTAATAAGCCCATGCACACATATACAGGCAGCCTCCTCCCACACCCTTTCCCCCTATGCTGAAGTTAAACAATTACTAGCACATCATTGTCTTAATCATATTTGTAACTTACAAATATAAACGTGGCTTCTTCCTTAGGAACCCCACCGAAATGTGCCTGCAATGTGGCAGAATAGTCAGCATTGAAGAGGGAGAAAACTTATTCAGAGGAAGTCTTATCTACTGGATTACATGTTTCTTGAGTCAAGAGCCTATCTCTGATTCAGTCTTTTATCTGTTATTTTACTTAATGCAGAAATTATATTCAGCAAGTGTTCTTTAATACTACATAAATGGTATACAATTTTCCCTTGGTATCCATGGGGGATTGGTTCCAGGAGCTACCCTGGGGCACTAAAATCTGAAGATGCTCAAGTCTCTTAAATAAAATGGTGTAGAGCCGTGGTATAGTTGGCCCCCATATCTGTGGGTACAGAGGACCACCTGTATCTCAACACAAGCATGCCAGCTAGTGATGAACTATATCACGTGTCCTTGGTAGGAGTAAAATACAGGAAGACTAGAATGGAGCAAAGAAATGTAGACTTGTGGTCCAGGACAATTTGGGACTAGCAATTAAGATGAGCCTGCTGTTTATTTGTGAGAAGCTCCCTGATAATTTACAGTTGGGATGTTGGCATGGTTGCTGGGCTTGACTATCTGCCAACTATCTTCTCTGCTTCTGGAACGGTCCTTGAAAATCAGTTTGTTTTTGGTGTTTCTGGTCCCATCATGCTGGCCCATGGGGTAGAGTGCAGCTGGAATGAGGAAGGAGGTGGGAGAAAGAACAAGAAGGGGAGGGTAAGGGTATGTTAGTTACACTAGTTATATCGGTGTTATGTGGTGCTCTTGCTAGGTGCCAGGGATTGCACTGCATATTCAATATTTTAAAACAATGTTTTAGGGTCTTCCCTGGTGGTCCAGTGGCTAAGACTCTGTGCTCCTAATGCAGAGGGCCTGGGTTCAATCCCTGGTCAGAGAACTAGATCCTATGTGCCACAACTAAGAGTTCTCATGCTGCAACTAAGACCCAGTGTAGCCAAATAAATAAATATTGAAAACAAAAAGCAGTGTTTCACATAAACCTCATGACCAGCCTCATGAAATCATATTGCCACTCCATTTTACTTTTAAGAGAACTGAGGCTTCAGTTCAGTTCAGTCGCTCAGTCGTGTCCAACTCTGCGACCCCATGAACCACAGCATACCAGGCCTCCCTGTCCATCACCAACTCCCAGAGTTTACCCAAACTCATGTCCATTGAGTTGGTGATGCCATCCAACCATCTCATCCTCTGTCGTCCCCTTCTCCTCCTGCTCTCAATCTTTCCCAGCATCAGGGTCTTTTCAGATGAGTCAGCTCTTCCCATCAGGTGGCCAAAGTATTGGAGTTTCAGCTTCAACATCAGTCCTTCCAATGAACACTCAGGACTGATCTCCTTTAGGATGGACTGGTTAGATCTCCTTGCAGTCCAAGGGACTCTCAAGAGTCATCACCAACACCACAGTTCAAAAGCATCAATTCTTTGGTGCTCAGCTTTCCTTAGAATCCAACTCTCACGTCCATACATGACCACTGGAAAACCATAGTCTTGACTAGATGGACCTTTGTTGACAGGGTAATGTCTCTGCTTTTTAATATACTGTCTAGGTTGGTCATAACTTTCCTTCCAAGGAGTAAACGTCTCTTAATTTCATGGCTGCAGTCACCATCTGCAGTGATTTTGAAGCCACCCAGAATAAAGTCAGCCACTGTTTCCACTGTTTCCCCATCTATTTGCCATGAAGTGATGGAATCGGATGCTATGATCTTAGTTTTCTGAATGTTGAGCTTTAAGCCAACTTTTTCACTCTTCTCTTTCACTTTTGTCAAGAGGCTCTTTAGGTCCTCTTCACTTTCTGCCATAAAGGTGGTGTCATCTGCATATCTGAGGTTATTGATATTTCTCCCGTCAGTCTCGATTCCAGCTTGTGCTTCTTCCAGCCCAGCGTTTCTCATGATGTACTCTGCATATAAGTTAAATAAGCAGGGTGACAATATACAGCCTTGACGTACTCCTTTTCTGATTTGGAAACAGTCTGTTATTCCATGTCCAGTTCTAACTGTTACTTCCTGACCTGCATACAGCTTTCTCAAGAGGTAGGTGAGGTGGTCTGGTATTCCCATCTCTTTCAGAATTTTCCACAGTTTATTGTGATCCCCACAGTCAAAGGCTTTGGCATAGTCAATAAAGCAGAAATAGATGTTTTTCTGGAACTCTCTTGCTTTTTCGATGATCCAGAGGATGTTAGCAATTATATCTCTGGTTCCTCTGCCTTTTCTAAAACCAGCTTGAACATCAGGAAGTTCATGGTTCACGTATTATTGAAGCCTGGTTTGGAGAATAGTATGAACTGAGGCTTAGAGGGGTGAAATAACCTAATCAAAGGTAGCAGATGCCACCCTGGCGCTGATGGAATGAGGTCTGGCATTAACACAGGACTTTCTTTTCTCATGCCTCCTGGTATCCTGGCTGTGGGGATAATACTGGAGATACATTTTGGTGTTTATGAATCTGCCCTAAGAGGATAGATGGGCCTTTTTTGTTTTGGTAGTGTCATGAGTCACTGGGTACATTCGGGACTTCTCTGAAGTGAGAGAGGTTGCTACAGGGCTCTGCTGCTCTGCCGACGACTGAACAGCTCCTGGGCTGGGAATTTTCCTTGTCTTTCATGGAGGTCGAGGCCTGGTCCCTGGAGGAGGAAGGGCTCATGAGGAAGTCTGTTGCGTGCCAAGTTTGACCTTAAAACACACTCCTCAAGTGGCTTATTCCACTGTTTAACGATCTTTACTTCCAAGAATTTCTAATTTACATCTACCCCAAATTTCTCACCAAATCTTAGTGCATTTCCCATGTCAAGGGTGCCCTGTTATCAGAGAACTCACATAGCCAGGAGTCCCTGGGGATTTTGTGGAACCTGAGTTCTGAGAAGTTCTCACGTGTGTGAGCATAGCAATGCTGAGTTCTCAGAGGACTCTTCAAGCCTCTTGGCACCAGAGTTTTCACTCAAGCCTGGATGGAAAGGACTGGTATGTGAGCGGACTGCCCTGTGGATGGATGGTCACTTTAACCACACGGGTCTAATTGCAGCACACTTCCTAATTCTGCACTGATTCGTGTGATGTTTGCTGCAACAGCATGCCTCACAATGAACTCATTTGGAATTAATGTGAATGCAATATGATATTCCATAGGAGTTCCGCTATGACTGAGCATTCATTAATGTCCACTTATTGTAAAGTGTTGCAGAAAACACTTCATTGCCCACAGATTGCCAAAGGGATTTCCCCCTGTGGGTGTATATATGTTGTGTGTGCCATTTAATGAGGTCCTTGTGAATTTGGGAGCCCTAGTAAATATAAACTTCATATAAAGTCCCAGGTCATAAATCAAGCAACTATTGCCAATGACCTTACCATCTAAAGGTCGGATGTGTTGGGTCCTCTCAAAGGGCTTTGATCTTTTGTGGGGTCCAAGGACATCCAAACACTTTGTTGCAGGGCCGTCATGTCAAGGGTCCCTTCCGTGTGTGCATTTCCTGTTCTCTACTGGGAGCTCCCAAAGTCCCTCAAGTGACCATTTGTTACGTTTCTATCCCTATGGCTCCTCACAGGGGCAGCCAGAGTCACCTCTCCTGTTCAGGGGAATTTTCCTCTGTGACATTTCTGAATACTAAGTGAACCACGGCTATTTGAACCCATCCCACTTAGGAGCTAAACTCCTGTTGCAATAGTTTCAACTAGATTTAGGATCAAAGGCAGAGGTAAAAGTCAGTGTGGCAATGCAAAGCATTAATCTCTGATGTCAGTTGTGTTCACTGTTGCTTTTTTAAAAAACATTTCAATAGCTTGACATATTATTCATTTATATGCAATAGGAAGGATTTACTTTGCTTCATGCCACAGATTGACCAATGCATCATGGAAAGACTCTCTCTCTCTTTTTTTTTTTTTAACAAAAGTCGTCTCTGTCCTAAAAATAATCCCACAAAATAAATGCAACACACCACACCCCTCAGTATTTTTTCTCCTTTTGATACCATTTTCTCTGTGATGTAACTGAGTGATTTTGCAGCAGAAAGCTTCCAAAATTAAACCTGAACTTTCCAAATAGCTTCCTAATAACCGTTGCCCAAATCAATGGGGCTCCATGAATATTTTGACACAGTTTAAATGGGTTTGTATCCTCACCACTGAGATCTGGTGATTTAGCCTGTCAGGCTGCAAATGTGGAAATATCACCTCTCACTGAGCAAAGTCCAATATCTCATTAGAAATGAAAATAGAAGAGAAGGGAAGCACAAATGCTGTCAGTGGCGGTGAGGAAAGAAATTAAACCTCCGGAGGCCTGTATATCTTATACAAAAGATTATGCACTGCCAGGCTATATAAATCATGCCAGGGCTCTGGGGCTGCAATGGACTAGAAAATAAAAAACCATAAAAGTGTCATATTGAAATACAGTCACTGAGAATTCTTTTATGATGAGTCTAAATTCGCCTGACATTCTCGCAAATTCAGGGGCCTGCTTGGGTTGTTTATACCCGGCCTTTCTCTGTCAGTCACGAAGTCCCAGTTTCCACAGCAAATTATTCTAAACAGGGCTTATTATCAAGGCATAAAAAAGTTAAAACACAGATGGCTGGAGAGTTCCTGTTTAATTTAAATGCCCTGTGGCCCACATCAATGTGAGTCTGTCTTGTCCTAGATTTACTATCAATAAATTGGCTGCACTTATTAGATGGCAGAGCCCTAAGATGTTGGTGGGGAGTATTTCAAATAGAATTAACATGAAGAGATGCAGAGCCATATCCTATCATCTGTGAAATATGGAGAAGGACAAGCCATACATAAACAGGTATGACCACTCATACCAGCATCCACATGGGCCAGCGTGCCAGCACCAGGAGGGAGAGGAATTATACCTGTTACAGGAATTAATTACAGACACAGGCTTAATTACCAGTGACATTTTCTGCCTGGGTTAAAAAAAAATTTTTTTTAAACAAATGATCAGCATAATACAAGCAAATGGTGATCCAGATTTTCAGAGCAAATAAAGGAGATTTGGACCCAGAGAACCAAACAGGGTATATAGGAGCATTTTATGTGGAATGACACGCTGCCAGTTTGTGAAAATACGGGCCGGCTCTCTCCTCGGCTGATTTATCTTTCAGCCTCGCTTGTACAGCAGCCAGTCAGCTGGCAGCGTTTGCTGGGTTTTTATTGTGCTCAAGGCTTGGCAGTGAGTGATTGGGAAGGTTGAAAAGATGCAGAGAGACCTCTGTCCTGGAGGCGAACTGTTGGGGCCCAGGGGATCTGAGCTGGGTATGGAGATGAATGGGATGCTGGACATCAGTGTCAAAAGTTGTCCCTCCCTTTTATGTGAAAGGTGCAGGTTGGCCATGGGAGAATCCGGGCTTCTTAACCACCAACTGAGTTGGGCTGGAGCCAGACAGACCTGGGTTCAAATTTTAACTTTGCTTTCTCCTGGCTGTGTGTGAGTCCTTGGCTACATCTTTGCTTTTTCTCATCTTTGATTTCTCTACGTAAAAAGAGAATAATCTGATCTGCCTCAGAGGGCGCTTGTGAGAAAAAAATGAAGAAATAAGCGCAGGGACCTAGCATGGTGCAAGGCACACTGAAAACTGTCGGTAGCTGCGTGCTGAGCTAGCCTGACACTTGTCACTCTGACCCTGCATTACGGAGAATTTTCTTGACCCAGTGAAGTGACCAGTAAACATTCAGTTAGAATGAGGGGCTGCAGCCCCTCTTGCCTTTAGAGCAGCCCTGCTTAGTCTCCTAGTGGACACTGTGAATGGCCCACCCGCTGGTACCCCAGATCCAACACCTCCCTCTCCTCCCCTGCACACACAAGGATCATGTCCTTTTGGAAGTGCCAGCACATCTAGACATCGGGGGAGACCACATCGAGAGGCGGCGGCTAACTCCAGTCATGCCGCCCGACCTGCAGCCATGACTAACGGTCACCAGGTACCTCCTCTTGGACCCTCCTAGGAGGTAGGTCCCATTTTGAGAAATCCCAGGTTAAATGGGCCTCAGGGCAATGAACTTCAGTCAGCCAGACTGAAGATGCCAATGGTTCCACGCTGCTATAGGTACTGGCGTCCAGCGTGAACCATCTCCTCCTCATCCACCGACACTGGGCACTACAAAAATACTGGGCAGATCATGGTGCACTGCTTCTCAAGGCCAGCGGGGGTTCCAGCTCCATGAAGGAAAGCAAAAACCGTCACTATGCCAGCCCCCAGGGAGAGAAGGTCAACCCCGCTGCCCACTGCATCATGGGATCAGTTGCCAAGGAAAACACACGACCGTGAAGCTGTGAGGGAAACAGCACTTTCACTCAGAGAGAAAGAATAGGGGGCAAAATCTGCTCCGGTGGCGTGGGTGGGTCCTTGCAGCTGTCAAGGCCAGCAGCTGCCCCAGCAGCGATGCAGGGGAACACTCGCCCAGCAGTCAAAGGACTCTGACCCCACTCCTGTGGAGCCTGAAATTCTGAGGCTGAAGACATTCAGCACAGGCTTAAGCAGAACAAAGAAACACTTATTGAGTCTGAAACAGGAAAAGAGAATCCCACATAAGGTGACAAGCCCGGCGCAAACTGTGTGGCTCTTTCTCTCTCAGTAAGGCAGTGTCCTGGGCCTGAGGTCTCTTCTCATATGATGAGCAGGGATGGAAGACTGTGGACACAAGACTGCTTTTCCCCTCAAAATGATGTTAGGCCCTCCTTCCCTAAGTCAGATGCATTCAACAAGATGATGTGGAAGAAGAATTGCTCAGGTTCCACCATGGTTCCCCAGGAGAACAAAGTGAATAAAGTCAAGGTCATCGCTTGGGTTGTGATGGTGCTGTATTACTCACCTGTGGGGTGTGACTTTCAGGGAAGAAGGCAGGCCAAGAGGAAATCTAAGGCCCGGAGACTCCTTTCTACACTGGCTTCTCAGGATTTGTGCTGGAAGTTCCAGCTCCACTTAAACTCTTCCCTGGACCTACGGAAGGCAAGCAATTCAGCAAATGCTCAGCTAACTGTTTGCAGGCAAAGACTCCTGAGACGTCTTTTACAAAGTTCATCTGAGTTCATGCTTCCGAAAGTACTTGCCTCTCTGGAAAGTCAGCGTCCCTCAGGATTTGTTACTTGGCTTTGGTCAAATAACTTTGAAATTGAACGCTCTATCTCAAGATGGATAACCCCATTAGGCATCAAGACCACATTTGTTTCCTGTGCAGCACTTTTTCAGTGGAGGAGGGATGCATGCAGAAGTTGGAAGGGAATATCAAGGTCTCTGTGGGTGTTCTTCTCCCCACCCCCACCACTACATGTACACACATTCTGTGCTTCCTGGCTCTTGCCTTCTCTTTCAGCCACCAGGCCTCTGGTTCATAGCCAGAGGAACTGCCTGGAAATCAGACCCTGTGCCTTCTCCATGTTGTCACCATGTGGGAGGCACTGGGAGCAAGGCACTCGTGGGTTTACTCTTGCGGTGGATCCTCTGACCGGATCCTCCTGCAGAGCTGAGGTATCAATACCCACCTCCCTCCTTCTGCCAGGAGCTCTCCCTGCTGGTGACTTATAGCAATGACTGGCCATTGTTGGGGGATGGGGGCCCAACCCTCTTGCCCCGGTTGGGCCAGCTCTGAAGGGTTGTCCCAGCTCCCTTGGGGCTGGCCCAGGTCCCTGCTGTAACTGCAGCACAGTACAGCCTCCCCTCTGCCAGCCCCGCTCCCCTCATGCACCCATAGGTGTGATTCCCTCTCTCCAACAAACCTCCTCCCCACAGTCTCTTAGTTTCTGCTTCCCCAGCCACCTGATCTATGACAACTCTCCTGAAGTGCCCTGGGAGGAGGATTCCGGGTGAGCAGCAAGGGAAGGAAGAATTCTGAAATGTGAGTGGGAGAAAAGGCAGGGACCATCATCATCAGTGATATAAACTCAATATTCAGATCTTATACCAACTTTGCCTCCCTTTTCTAGGTAGATGGCGGGAGACTAAACTGAGGGGGTGGGATTACAGTAAGATGTATGCTAATGAGGTGATTGACCCATATTTCTTTTCCTAGAATGCCATCACAGTTTAAAAAGACCATGTCTAAAAAAATAAAAAAAATAAAAAAATAAATAAAAAGACCATGTCTGTCACATCCTAAAGCTTTTAATACATCTAAGGCAAATTTCCATGTTTTGGGGAAGTCTAAGTCAGCAGGGAAGCATGTGGACTGGTTTATGAGTAGGTGGTTAACAAATCACCTAATGTATGTGATTTAAATTAAATTGCACAATTTTCTTGCATTATTTCTAAATTCTGATAGACTTCCGATATTTGAGTTTTGAAAAATGAATAATCTATTATTAACATGCAAAATAGTCATTTATAAGATGAATAATTATCACCTATTAGTTCTCAGCTAGCTTGGAGCAAGGCAAGTACTTAGAAAGGGATTGGGATGTGGGTGTGTGGGTACCAGAGGCCCCGTAAGATGAAATGAGAGGGAACAAAGAGGAACTATGTTTGCCTTATAATTTCTTGACTGAGTACTATGGTAATATGAATTAAAACAAGCATTTCCCAAAATGTGAAATCAAAAGGGATGGAACCTGGTGGAATCAAAAGAGATCTTAGGTGGTATAAGAGAAAAATATTTACTATTTTCATTATTATGTGTTTATAGTTCAGTTACCTTTTATTTTTGACAAGTGTTTCTCATCTTCTTTTTATAGGTAGTGATATAAATTTTAAAGTATTTTCATTTAAAATGTATCAATTTGAATAAAATATTTACTGATAAAAGTGGCCTACAGATATTATGGAAAAAATCACAGTGATCATTTGTGACTTTTAAAGTTTAGATGTAAAGTCTGGTTCAAGGTACTAAAGAGAATTAGAGAAAAAAAATTATCTAGCACATTCTGACAACTCAGTAAATATTAAATAAAATAACAAATGATACCATGTAGAATTCATGTAGATTGTTCAGACTGCTTACATTTTTTTCTGCAAACTGCTTACATTTTTGTTGTTGCTTTTGATATGTTCTTAACTAAACTAGTACCCCCCATCCTCATGTTACATACTGTGTAAAACAATTCATTCCAGAACTTTTAGTCTCTAGCACACTTTCACAGTCTATAAGATTTTGTAACATATCATACCCATGATATGATTGCCCATTAATTACACACCCAACACATATCAGGTGTCATTAAAACCCATTCATTAAATATAAAACTAGAGGATTTAAAGGGAATTTGGGAAAAAGAAAAAACACATCCTAGTCTGGAAGGTCTCCAGGCTAAACACAGAAACTTGAGATAAGTAGTAGTTTTCAAACTTTTTAAGCCACAGAACATTCTGTTCAAATAAATCTTACCCAGAAACCCAAAGTCACAGGGAAAACGTACACAGAGCTGCTTAGTGGGTGAGGGTGCTGGGGTCATGACAATCCTCCTGTGATGCACAGTTCCCCTCCTCTGTCTTCTAGACAGCCCTCCCAACCCCAGCTCAAGGCTTGGGGGATGTGGTCCTCCATTCGAAAACTTCTCTTTCTGTCTACACCTGTCATTTTGTGTCAAGGGGTTTCTATTTTATGATATGGGGCAGTAATGGTATATTCTCTCTGAGACTACTCCAGATGTGTCTTGTCCAACATTAAAAAAAAAAAAATGGATTTAGGGGATAAACAAACAAAAAATCTCCTAGATCATAAACTCCATGCAGGGCTTCAAGCTTCTGGCTTGTTTCTCATGGTGTAGCCCCAGTATCTAGCAGGACTCCCCATATACATTGGATGATCAAATGAAAGGAGCAGAAGAGGAAAGCCAGGCTATGATGTAGTCTGAGAAATGGGATTAACGGGTCAAAGCTTGTTCACACTCTAAAAACTTCCAGTGAATGAGTTATTATAGAGAGCCGCTGGGGACGGTTGGGCAGGTTGCAGTAATCTGTATGCAGTGAGCCCTGAAGGTGATTATGCTTGGAGAAGATAGTGGTTATGAGATAGAAAAGCAAATATGAATCTATAATTTTCAGAAAAGAAACAATACTGGTGGTAGGTGGAGTTTGGGAACCAGAAAGACTTGGGCCAAAAATGATTTTTGTTTCCATCATCAGGATGCTGTGCGAGGGATTTGAAACATCACAAAGCTGATCAGAAACGTAGCTCCTGGGATAAGCTGAGAGTTGCCTTAAAAGACAATTCAACCTCCCTGGTATAGTCCATGGGGTTGCAAAGAGTCAGACATGGCTGAACGACTTTCACTCACTCACTCATAGCTGCTTTGGGTGTGCCTTGTGAGGCAGATGAGAGTAAGAAGGCCAGGGCACTCAGCATTTGCCCTGGTGAGTTCCCCAATCTAAGCTGATGACCACCTCTGAAATTTGGGTTGGGATGTGTGTGTGTGCGTGTGTGTGTGTGCGTGTGCACTCAGTCCTGTCCGACTCTTTGTGACCCCATGGACTATAGCCACTGGGCTCCTCTGTCTATGGAATTTTCCAGGCAAGAATACTGGAGTGGGTTGCCATTTCCTACTCCCGTTGGGGTTGGGGTGAGGATGGATAAATGCATGTTCTACGGTCATTGGACAAATTCCCCTCCCACTTCTCTACTGCTGCACCCCTCCAAGCCTTTCTGCAAGTGCTGGGTGGTTTCCACTCCTCCCCCAAATTTCCCAGACAACCCAGCCCTAAGAAGACTCATCTAGCCCCTCGTCACTTCTAGTCTTCTTGGCCTGTGATATTATTTTACACCTATCCCTATCTGTGCGCCTCACTGGATACATGTATGGGTTGTTTCCCTGACTGGATGACAATGATGCTGAAGGCAGAGTCTTATTTATATCTCTGTATTTATTCCATTAACACCTTCCCCTAGATCTCCCATGGGGACAGGCACTGAGGCCATGCTGGTTAATTGAATGCATGGATAAACTGAACAGGAGCATGCTCTGTCTCCAGTTCACTTCTGATCCATACTAGTTTTGGGGGAGTATCCAGCCCATAAAGGCCCACAGACTGGATCGTGAGCCAAGTTTCCCAGAAGACTGAAGAGAAACTTGATTTATTGGTCTTGGAGCCTCAAGGCAGGAAAGGCCCAGGAGGGATGACATCTCCTTGTAGAACATTCCCACCAAAGGTGTCACGTGGTTATGTATTCTGACACAACTTGTTCCACTTGGAGATATACCTAAAAGCTCTGCTGGTACAGTCCCAGGAGGATATTTTTGGCTAATCTGCCCTCGAGGGACATGTTCACACATATAGTGAAATGTGTACATTGGAGGACATAAAGACTTGGCTTTCCTGGATGAAAAAAAAAAAACCTGGCAAATGAAATGATAGGGTGTTAAGGATGACATTCTTCTCATCCTGAGAAACACAATTTGAAAGTTGACTTCCATGGATTACCCTTCCCAACTGATTCTCGTGAAAGATGGAGCTAAGGGGGTGGGGTGGGGGAAGGGAGCACCTCTGTCGGCAGAACCTGAGGTCATTCAACCAGAAACAGGCATGGTACCCTTTCCTGGGTCTCTAGAATCCAATGGCAGCTCCAAGAAGCCATTGCCAGGGTTGTGGGTGGGACGATCCAGTGTCCTTTCGATCCTTCCTTGCTTCCCGTGTTCTAATTCCTGCTCCTGTCCCCAAAGGATGATGGGAACAGAAAAGCTGTATAAAGTTGTAAGGAAGAGCTCTGTATTTGAACATGTGAGGAGAGATCCAGATTTAACTTCCTGTTACACCAGGTGGCTTCCCTGGTGGCTCAGATGGTAAACAGTCTGCCTGCAATGCAGGAGTCCCAGGTTCTATCTTTGGGTTGGGAAGATCCCCTGGAGAAGGGAATGGTTACCCACTCCAGCATTCTTGCTTGGAGAATTCCCTGGACAGAGGAGCCTGGTGGGCTATAGTTCAAGGGGTGGCAAAGAGTCGGACACAACAACTAACAAACACACTTTACAACAGGTGGCAGGATTTTGAATAATTTGTTCAACATCTCTTAGACTCAATGTCTCCACCTGAAAAACGAGATTGGTGTTTACCTTGCAAACTTCTTGTGACAATGAAAAGAAATAATAGTCATAAAGCTCTTAGCACAATGACTGACATGTAGGAAGTATTCATTAAGTACATGTACTCAGCAAATATTTATTAAGCACTTAGGCACCCAGCATTTTCCTAGGCACCTGGATCACATCAGAGAATGGTAGGTCTTATTATGGGATCCTAGTGGAATGGGCAGACTGTGGGGTTAGGGAGAGGTTTGGCTGAGCTTGCAATATTAATATGATAATCTCAAGGTACCCGTTCTACAGAAATTCCAGAAGGAGCAGTGGAAGGGGAGAAAAGAGGGCTTGCAGCTGAGAGAGACCCTGAGTCGCATCTTCACTGGGAGCTGGCTGTCTGTAACAAACCGCCCCCCCCGAACCCCCACAGTTGAGTCGAATGCCTGAGTCCTTCTCCTTTCATGAGGTTGGGGGTCGAGTGCACCTCCCACCCTTGCTTCCAACTCGAGTCAGTTCCAACTGACCACTCTCTGGAACCTGCTCTGGGCTTCCTCCTCTCTACGTTCCGGCTCTCAGTAGTACTACCAGAAAATTGGGTTTAGATAAGGATGGACTCTTAGTCATACTTCACTTGCACATGGTTTCCAGATCTTTTCCTTGTCGTTCACTCTCTCCCCACACGCCTGCCACACCTGGTTGGTGGATTCCTCCCACCATTATTATTTTAACACAAAAAGACTCCTGTGAAAATTAGGGTGGCTCATTCATTAACATGGGCTGTTCTTTGGAACAACAACCACAAAAAGGCATGGACAAATTAACTATATTTTGAGCCATAGGTTGACCACATCCCTGCGGGAGACGTTTTGCTTGTTGGAGATTAAGAGGTACAGTTTCCGTGTCAATCACAGGTGGGAAACCAGCCAACCCAGTGCTGATCTCAGTTCCTTTCTGTCTGGGGACATCTGAGCAGCCTTACCGTTCCTACTGATTGAGATAGGAAAGTCTATTCCTAACACAGGCCAGCTTGTGTTCACAGGATAAGGGCATGTTTAGGTTTTCCTGACTGCTCCTGGGGTTTGGTTTCAAAGACTGCCAATTGTCCAGCCTTTCACAGGCTTTACAACAGCAGAGATTTGGAGCAGTCCACACTGAAAGAACAATGGCTGGGTCCTGTGAGAGCCTGGGGGCCTCTTATTGGTAGAAACAGAATTTGCATCTTGACCCATTACCCACAGGAAGGGCTGAGGTCTTCAGACAAGGTGATTTTCTTGACCACATCACAGCACTAAATAGCTTTGGGACAGACTGAGAACTCCAAACCAAAGGCAGCAAGAGTGGGAAGAAAACTCTTTTCTCAACCAGGATACCCCAGTTCACTACTAATAGCCATTTGAGGTTTCTCTGGGGGAGCTGTTTCACCCAGACCCTGGAACATCTTCCCAAACCTGCCTGCCACTATTCGGGAGTCCAGGTCTCATGCCACCGCTGGCTTGTGGTTTTCCTCTGCACCTCCAGCCCCCTCGGTTTTCTCAGGACACAGGGTCCTTCCCCGATTCTGCCCACCAAAGCAGCTGCTGTTGCATTCGGAAGACCTCGGCTTTAACTGAGCAGACCTCCCACACCATACATCTGAAGGCTGCACAAGGGATGGGGACGCCAAAGGCTTTATCTCTTGTAGCGAAAAGCACAAATCTAAGAACAGGACCACTGGGGCTGGATTACCCTTGAGACTTAACGACCAGAACTAAAATCCCTAGTATCCATCAGGGACTTTCGTCACCTCACCTGACAGCCACATGCCTCTCAGTTCACAGAAGCTGCCGGAGTGAAACTGACGGCTGTTCGCTCATGTCTCATTGGACGCCGGGTGCCCAGCTCACTTGCTCCACTTGGCTGCCTCCTGCCTGCCTCTCTGCTGAAACCCTGTCTTGATTTGGCAGCACTACAAGACAGAATAAAAACATACACTTCTGCCCAAATTCCTGTCTCCTCTCATTTACACAGGAGATTAGATGATTTCTTTCCTTGTCTTAGGTGCCTGGGGTTCTCACTGCCCACTTCCATCTTCCTCTACATTAGCTACAAGAAAAAGAGAGTTACTGAGTAAACAAGATGTCACCCCTTTTTCATATGGTTTCCTTAATGGATAATCATCCTTATTTTACAGATAAGGAGAGTTATCATTATAACATCTGTCCATCATCTGCATCCATCCACCCATCTCTTTACTCTCAAGATGGTCATTGTCTAGTATGAGCCAAGCAAAGTGCTACTTACCGCAGACTCCGAACCCAGTGCTCTTTCTCCTGCGCCACAGACATCTCAGGAATATACCCCTTGTTTATGAGGAAGCCTGATTCATTCAACAGATATTTTTGGAGCACCTCCAATGTGCTGGCAAATTTTCAATCTAATACTGCAAAAACAAAAAGAAAAAAGCCCAAAGACAAATCCATTCCTTCATGGAGCTTATGTTCTAAGTTCCATCTGTCTGTCCGGAGACAGACAATAAAAATAAGAAAAAAATATAGCATGTTAGTGACACGGTGGAGGGGCACTTAACAAATATCACGTACATAAATAATTTCCATGAAATTAATGACATGCTGACAGAAACAACACATTTTGGTTCACAATAAAGTTGTGCCTTGGTATTAGCTATTTCCTCTCCTCAATATTTCAGGAGCTGCTAAAACCGCTCTCCTGTTTCTTCTTACTTGGGCTGATTGTGTCCTGAGATGTGCCTGCTGTTGTGAGACTTGCCTCACAATGAAAATAGGACTTGTGCTTGGTTCCTCCAGCCATAGCAAAGGAGCTAAGAGAGAAATAACTTCTGTGCATTTCTCCAGCTGCATTTAAGTTATGCCTCTTCTTCATTTTTTAAAAGAAAGATACACTATAAAGCCTTATTGATTTAGCTTAGCAGTTTGAGATTTATGACGCTTTAGATAGGCTTGGGCTTGAGATTGCCTTGAGGAGAGGTGAATGAAAGTAAATTAAGAATAAAAATAAGATTGCTAAACATTGCACTACTTAAGGGAATAAGTTGCTTTTTTATTATTTTGAATATGCTATTTTAAACACATCGGAAAACGAAATCAGACTTGCTCATTATAAATAGCTCTTAACCTATTCCTAAAAGCAGGAGCCAATGATATGCTTGCTACCTCCGTTTAGACTCATAACATTGTGCTTCAAGCCCATTTGGATTTGAAAGTAATAACGTGGTTTTTATTAAACAAATACTCTAGAATTCTCACTTCGCTAAATTGAGACCCACCTTTTACCCAAATTTAGCTACTTTTTAATGGATATCACACATCTCCAACCTGGATTTTCCTGTAGCTTATTTCAAAAGATAGATTTGTTCAGTCTTATCAGTAAAGTACTCAATCATGCTTCCCTTGTATCAGGCACCTCAAGGGCAGGAGATAACGCAAATGTGCTTGATTTTAAATAGGTAGAAATATGTCTATGTGAGGTTGACTGTTACCTAATATAGTCAGATATCTGAAAGGAATGTGAAAAATTAAGGTAATCATTGGTACTTCCAAATAGTTGGGTGGATGTTGGAGTCATATTTGCAAAACATAGATTATGCTGTCATGTCAGATTTGGGACACTTTGGGAGGTTGGGAGAGAGATGGAATAGGTGGTGGCCAATGTCAGACTGGTTGGATATTCAGGTGGGTGGTGTAGCTGGTCCACAGAGGTGGTTGGGTCAGTGAATCTATATGCAAATAGGAACACATAATTTCATTCTTGATGTACTAATTCCAAGGTTGATACTCCAGATCTATGTCATCTTTCTTTTTTATCACTTTAGGAAATAGAGAAATATATCCCCCCAAAATCACCCTAAATCCCACCAACCAGAGATAGCTACTGTTAGTGATTATGGCATATTTCTTATGTCTCTTTATTTCTCCCTAATACAAACACATTTTTTAAAACAAACATTGGGATTATCTTGTCCATATAATTTTATATGCTTCTGTTTTCATTATTACAATTAGGCCATTTTTTCATGTTAATAAATACTTACTGAAAACATAAATATCTAATAGCTATATCATAATTTATTTAACCTTTCCCTTGATGTAGAATGTTTAGATTGTTTTATTTTATTCTTGCTTATATACAATAAACATTCCTGAACATGTACACACATAAAGCACTCTGACAAATTACTCCAGGTACTTATTCCTGGTTATTTTCCTTATCTTCAGAGAGGCTTATGGAGAGATGAGTATTCCCAAGATGGTGAGAGATTGAATGGTTTATTTGTGGCAAGAATTTTTTTGGGTGCCATGCCCATGGCATGTGGGATCTTAGTTCCCTAGCCAGGGCTGGAACCCGTGCCCCCTGAGTCTTAACTAGTGGAGTGTAGTCAGGGAAGTCCCTGTAGTGAGAATGTTTTGGAGTCATATTGATCCAGTCACATTTAATCAATTAATTAGTTCCTCAGGAATTTGTTGAAGTCATAGTATGTGTGTTAATAAATACTGCAGGAGACTACACAAAGAGTTTGAGGGCTGCTCTGTCTGCTTGCAAAGACATACTTAGACAAACATTCAAGAAACCTTTGCTAATAACTGCTAATAGTTAGGGGAGAAGGCAATGGCACCCCACTCCAGTACTCTTGCCTGGAAAATCCCATGGACGGAGGAGACTGGTAGGCTGCAGTCCATGGTGTCACGAAGAGTGGAACACGACTGAGCGACTTCCCTTTCACTTTCCACTTTCCTGCATCGGAGAAGGCAATGGCACCCCACTCCAGTACTCTTGCCTGGAGAATCCCAGGGACGGGGGAGCCTAGTGGGCTGCCGTCTATGGGGTCGCACAGAGTCAGACATGACTGAAGTGACTTAGCAGCAGCAGCAGCAGCTAGTAGTTAGATGAAACTTACTATATGTTGTTCTAGGTATTGTATGTATGTTTACTTAGTTTTCATGACAGCTACTATTGTCATGAACCCCATCTTACAGTGAGAAAATCGAAACAGAGAGAGGTTAAGTAATTTTTCCCCAAGATCACACAGCTAGTAAGCAGTGGAAGTGTGATCTGAAGCCAAGCAATTAAGCTCCAGAGCTCTTCATAGCCCACACATATCTCAAATATGCCAACACAGAGAGAAAGTATTATAGAAGGGTTATATCTTAATACTTTCTATAATAGGTCTATAATAATTTCTCTCTACATTGGCATATTTGAGATACGTGTGGGTTGTAAAGAAAGTATTTTCTAGAGGTGACTCTTTTCTTTTGCACTGGTTTTGTAAACTCTCTGTAACAAAACCCTGTAGGGTTCTATAGTCAAGGTCATTCTGAGGCCACTTTATATAATACTTTGAATGTTAATGAGAATCACTAGATGAACAAATTGTCTCTTCTGATTTGGGTAAGTGAATTATTTGAAGGTAGAAAAGCCATCATTCCACCTGTCTTGTCTGAAGGAACTTCTATGGGGAAATGCTGGGGAAATAATATTATTTCAGATTGAACCCAATAGAAGATTTGATTTGTAATAAAGAACTAATTTGATGGATACCTTGTTCATATTCCTAGCATTAAAAAAGTTTGTCAAATGGATGAATGAGTAATACTTTAGACTGCAAGGCTTACAGATGAAATAATGCCATGACCCAGACTCAGTGGTGGGCTGATGCTCACTCCTAGTGGCTCATACCTCTTTCCAACATCATGGCCAGTGACTTGGTGTTGGTAGCTTGAAATCAGTCATGGCAGGAATATTTACAAAACTCAGCAGATGCTACCAATTAGGACTTTTTTGTTATCTTGGAGAGCTAGTTGTTACACATTTACCAGCACACCACTCCCTAGGCTTGTTAGGGAATTCATAAATGGGAAGAATGTGACTTCAAGGGAAGAAAGAAGGAAGTGCAATGAGAATACCAATTCAAACCCTTTTCTCTTCTTCGGTCTTGAATGTTTATGTCTGTTGCTTTCTTTTGTTGGTTATTTCAGAGCTGGGGGATGCTCTGTTAAGATAGTTGAGATGTTTAGGTAGTAGAGGGTGACTGAAGTGAGTAAAGGCAGATGGGGCATGTTAGTTTCAGCTGAGCTCACCTCTCCTTTTCAGCCCTACAGCATTAATGGTTCCCATAATTGAAGCAGGGAAATGTTGGTGGACACCCACGTAGGAAGGCCTTGTGGAGTGTCATTTGCCTGTAGAGACAAGGAAATAAAGGTGTCCAAGTTGGAAGCAAGTCTTCCACATCTTCTGGTCCAATGCCCTCATTTCCCAGGTGAGGAGGATGGGCTCCTAAGAGTGGATGTGTTTCCCTAGATCATGGGTCTAGCTTATAGTGAGGACCTGGATCAGATTGTCTGGTGTGACTATCAACTCTCTACTTCCTTGTTATATTTGACACTGGACTGGTTACTTAATCTTTGTGTGTTTTCCCAGCTATAAAATGAGGATTTTTTGAGGAGTAAATAATACATGTGAAAAGCTTACATGTAGTAAGAGCTCAATAAATATTAATAATATGGAGTCTTTAGTAATAATACTGTTTTCTTTCAAAGGGAAAGTTCAGAAAAGAAAGATTTATTAATATACTAAAACCCAGCATACTACTAGTTAATAATATATTAATTCAATCTATTAATTTATTGAAAACCAGCACACATATTAATAAAACATTAACATTTTGAAATTGCAAATGTATGATTTTTCCCCCAAATCAGACTGTACAAGTATTTTAGTGAATGATTCACCAACAGTGTTAGTTACTACTCTCCTTTTTTTTATTTGAACTTCAAAGGATTTCTAGCTGAATAAGGGACCAAATAAACTCCAGACATCTTTAGACTGGCATGTGTTCCCTTAGCCTTTTCTTGCGCTGAGTCGCTTCGGTCATGTCCGACTGTGCGACCTACGGACTGCAGCCCTCCAGGCTCCTTTGTCCATGGCATGCTCTGGGCAGGAATACTGGAGTGTGTTGCCATGTCCTCCTCCAGGAGATCTTCCCTACCCAGGGATTCACCCTGTGTTTCTTGCTTCTCCTGCATTGGCAGGTGGGTTCTTTTACCACTAGCACCACCTGGGAAACTTTTTTCAGAGAGTGTTGAAAGAAACTCCTCCTGTACCAGTTAGGGAGTAGGTCACCTGCCCCTTTATGTTGCCAGTGACTATATCTGGGTTGCATCTTCTACAGGTCTCTACCACCAGCAAGTGGTAAAGGTCAGAAAGAGAAGGCCCTGGGGCACACCTGGTTCGTCCAGCATCAGAGAAGAGCTGAATCAAGGGTTTGTCAAGGCCAGGGGCTGGGCAGAGGTCCCTCCTCACCTAGTCCTGTCTACCCAACCATTTGCTCAGTCGTGTCTGACTCTTTGTGACTCCTCGGACTGTAACCCACCAGCCTCCTCTGTCCATGGGATTTCCCAGGCAAGATTACTAGAGTGGGTAGCCATTCCCTTCTCCACGGGATATTCCTGACCCAGGGATCAGCCTAGGTCTCCTGCATTGAAGGCAGATTTTTCACTGTCTGAGTCACCAGAGAAACCCCTACCCAACCATAGAGAATGCTTATGATTTGTTAGTCACCTGGGAGGGTGAGCAGCGTACAGCTTATAGGGGCTCTGTCACCTACTCACTCCACTTCCGTAGGGAAAACACATAACATTTCTGAGCCTCTATTTCTCATCTGTAAAATGAGAATCATAGTCCCTGCTTCATAGGATTGTGGAGAAAATCAACTCAAGCAACATGCACAAAGCATCCTAGCACATGTTTTGCTTTTGTTTTATTTCTTAAATTTTTATTGTGGTAAGATGTACATAACATAAAATCTACCATTTTAGCCATTTAAAATATGCAATTCAGTCACATTAAGTACATTCACATTATTATCAGGCAACCATCACCCATCCATTTCCAGAACTTTATTGTCATCCCAAACTGAATCTGTGTGCCCAGTAAATAATAACTCTCTACCATCTCCTCCCCCTCTGCCTCTGATAACTTCTATTCTGTCTCTATTAATTTGACTACTCTAAGCACTACATATAAGTGGAATAATACAACAGTTATCTTTTTGTGTTTGGCTTATGTCTCATAGCGTAATATCTTCAAAGTTTATCCATGTGATAGCATGTGTCAGAATTTCATTCCTTTTTAAGGGTAAATAATATTACATTGGATTTTCATACCATATTTTGTTTGCCCATTCATCTGTCAATGGATATTTGGTTGTTTTCATATTTGGGCTATTGTGAATAATGCTGATATGAACATCGGTGTACACATGATCTATCTGAGTCCCTACTTCTATTTTTAGGGTGTGCACCTTGAAGTGGAATTGCTGGATCATGAGGTAATTCTATGTTTGTTTTTTGAGGAACAACCATACTGATTTTCACAGCAGCTGCACAGTTTTACATTCCCATAAACTGTACACAAGAGTTTTGATTTCTGTATATCCTCACCAGTATTCATTATTTTCTTTCTTTCTCTTTAAGAAATAATGGCTATTTATTGGGGGTATGAAGTGCCCATTCTATAGGTTGCCCATTCTAAAAGGTTTTCACTCTTTTGACAGTGTCCTTTGATTTACAAAAGTTTTAAATTTTAATTAGTCTAATGTATCTATTTTTTCTTTTGTTGCCTGTGCTTTTGGTATCATAGCCAGTAAATCATTGCCAAATCCAATGTCATAAAGCTTCCCTCTATCTTTTCTTCCAAGAGTTTTATAGTTTTAGCTCTTATGTTTAGGTCTTTAACCTATTTTGAGTTAGTTTTTGTACATGGTGTACTGTAAGCATCCAACTTCATTGTTTTCAATGTGGATATCCAGTTTCTCCAACACTGTTTGTTGAAAGTGAAAGTCACTCAGTCATGTCCCACTCTTTGTGAGCCCATGGAATTCTCCAGGCCAGAATACTGAAGTGGGTAGCCAATCTCTTCCCAACCCAGGGATGAAACAGAGGCCTCCAGCACTGCAAGCGGATTCTTTACTACCTGAGACAAAGACTGTGCTTTTGTCCTTGAACAGTATTGGCACCTTTATTGAAAATCATTTGACTATATATGAGAGGGTCTATTTCTGAGCTCTTTATTTCATTCCACTGATCTATACGTTAGTCTTTAGGCCAGTACCACACGATGTTGATTGCTATAGCTTTGTAATAAGCTTTGAAATCAGGAGGCGGTAAGTCTTTTAACTTTGTTTTGACTATTTGGGGGTAGTTTGGGACCAAGATAATCACGATGGTGTGCTCACTCACCTAGAGCCAGACATCCTGGAATGGGAAGTCAAGCGGGCCTTAGAAAACATCACTACGAACAAAGCTCGTGGAGGAGATGGAATTCCAGTTGAGCTATTTCAAATCCTAGAAGATGATGCTGTGAAAGTGCTGCACTCAATATGCCAGCAAATTTGGTAGACTCAGCAGTGGCCACAGGACTGCAAAAGTCAGTTTTCATTCCAATCCCAAAGAAAGGCAATGCCAAAGAATGCTCAAACTACTGCACAATTGCACTCATCTCACATGCTAGTAAAGTAATGCTCAAAATTCTCTAAGCCAGGCTTCAGCAATACGTGAACTGTGAACTTCCAGATGTTCAAGCTGGTTTTAGAAACAGCAGAGGAACCGGAGTTCAAATTGCCAACATCCACTGGATCATGGAAAAAGCAAGAGAGTTCCAGAAAAACATCTACTTCTGCTTTATTGACTATGTCAAAGCCTTTGATTGTGTGGATCACAATAAACTGTGGAAAATTGTGAAAGAGATGGGAATACCAGACCACCTGACCTGCCTCTTGAGAAAGCTGTATGCAGGTCAGGAAGCAACAGTTAGAACTGGACATGGAACAACAGACTGGTTCCAGATAAGAAAAGGAGTATGTCAAGGCTGTATATTGTCACCCTGCTTATTTAACTTATATGCAGAATACATCATGAGAAACACTGGGCTGGAGGAAGCACAAGCTGGAATTAAGATTGCCAGGAGAAATATCAATAACCTCAGATATGCAGATGACACCACCCTTATGGCAGAAAGTGAAGAAGAACTAAAAATCCTCTTGATGAAAGTGAAAGAGGAGAGTGAAAAAGTTGGCTTAAAGCTCAACACTCAGAAAATGAAGATCATGGCAGCTGTTCCCATCATTTCATGGGAAATAGATGGGGAAACAGTGGAAACAGTGTCAGACTTAATTTTTGGGGGCTCCCAAATCACTGCAGATGGTGATTGCAGCCATGAAATTAAAAGACGCTCACTCCTTGGAGATTTACCTGGTGGCTCAGATGGTAAAGCGTCTGCCTACAATGTGGGAGACCTGGGTTCGATCCTTGGGTTGGGAAGATCTCCTGGAGAAGGAAATGGCACCCCACTCCAGTATTCTTGCCTGGAAAATCCCATGGATGGAGGAACCTGGTAGGCTACAGTCCATGGGGTCGCAAAGAGTCGGACACGAATGAGCGACATTTACTTTACTTTTACTCCTTGGAAGGAAAGTTATGACCAACCTAGGCAGCATATTAAAAAGCAGAGACATTACTTTGCCAACAAAGGTCCGTCTAGTCAAGGCTATGGTTTTTCCAGTGGTCATGTATGGATGTGAGATTTGGACTGTGAAGAAAGCATCAAAGAATTGATGCGTTTGAACTGTGATGTTGGAGAAGACTCTTGAGAGTCCCTTGGACTGCAAGGAGATCCAACCAGTCCATTCTAAAGGAGATCAGTCCTGGGTGTTCATTGGGAGGACTGATGCTAAAGTTGAAACTCCAATAGTTTGGCCACCTCATGTGAAGAGTTGACTCATTGGAAAAGACTCTGATGCTGGGAAGGATTGGGGACATTAGGAGAAGGGGACGACAGAGGATGAGATGGCTGAATGCCATCACTGACTCGATGGACATGAGTTTGAGTGAACTCTGGGAGTTAGTGATGGACAGGGAGGCCTGGCATGCTGTGATTCATGGGGTCGCAAAGAGTTGGACACGACTGAGCGACTGAACTGAACTGAACTGGGGCCCCTGGAGATTTCTTATGTATTTTAGGATGAGGTTTTGTTTTGTTTTGTTTTGCAGAAAAAGACTGTTGTTAGGATTTTGATAGGGGTTGTATGAATCTCTAGATCACTTTGGGTAGAACTGGCTTCCTAATAATGTTAAGTCTTTCAATCCATGAACACATGATGTCCTTCCCTCCATTTATTTATGCCTCCTTTTATTACTTTAGCAGTATTTTGTTTTGCAGTTTTCAGTGCAGAGGTCATTTGCATCCTTGTAGTTTTCCCTACTTAATCATTAAAACTACAATAGTGTTTAATTTGTGCCTAGCACTATACCACAGAGGCTTCCCTGGTGGCTCAGATGGTAAAGCGTCTGCCTACAATGCGGGAGACCTGGGTTCGATCCCTAGGTTGGGAAGATCCTCTGGAGAAGGAAATGGCGACCCACTCTAGTACTCTTGCCTGGAAAATCCCATGGACAGAGGAGCCTGGTAGGCTACAGTCTATGGGGTCGCAAAGAGTCAGACACGACTGAACAAGTTCACTTCACTTCACTTCACTATACCACAGAAACCAAAGGAATCTTTCTAAAATGGAAATGTAATGTCATTCTCTTGCTTAGAACTCTTGAGCACAGTCTATAATGTGCTTTGAGATCTGGTTTTGGCTTGCTTTCTAGAATTATCTCTTATTACACTCACCACCAAAAAACCTCCCAAAGCAATAGACAAAACTCTGGCAATGCCACTAGTTCTTTTCTAGAATATTCCACTATTTCCAAAGTCTGGAATACTACCCCCCGGCCCCACCCATTCAGTGCTGCTATCTCTTCTGAATGTCCACCCTGACTTGCTAACTCTTCCTATAAACTCTTTGAAGGCAGGAACCGTAACTTACTCATCTTTGCATCTCAAGCATTCAGGATGCTGTCTAGAACTGAGTAAGAACAGGATGGAATTAGATTGACTTTTTTCCCCTGAACCTTGAGAAGAAATAATGTGAGAAGCAGGAAGAGGAGGAGCACAGGGATGCTGACTTTAAACAATTAAAATGCTACTGTATAAAACAGGGAATTCTGTACTCCTTATAAAGGAATAGAGACCAAGGTATTAGGTTGATGTCCAAGGAGATAAATTTGAAATCCATATAAAGGATATTTTTAGCAATTACATCTGCCTAACAGTCAAGTGGGCCTTAGAAAGCATCACTACAAACAAAGCTAGTGGAGGTGAATTCCTGTTGAGCTATTTCAAATCCTGTAAGATGATGCTGTGAAAGTGCTGCACTCAATATGCCAGCAAATTTGGAAAACTCAGCAGTGGCCACAGGACTGGAAAAGGTCAGTTTTCATTCCAATCCCAAAGAAAGGCAATGCCAAAGAATGCTCAGACTACCACACAATTGCACTCATCTCACATGCTAGTAAAGTAATGCTCAAAATTCTCTAAGCCAGGCTTCAGCAATACATGAACCGTGAACTTCCAGATGTTCAAGCTGGTTTTAGAAAAGGCAGAGGAACCAGAGATCAAATTGCCAACATCCACTGGATCATGGAAAAAGCAACAGAGTTCCAAAAACACATCTATTTCTGCTTTATTGACTATGTCAAAGCCTTTGATTGTGTGGATCACAATAAACTGTGGAAAATTGTGAAAGAGATGGGAATACCAGACCACCTGACCTGCCTCTTGAGAAAGCTGTATGCAGGTCAGGAAGCAACAGTTAGAACTGGACATGGAACAATAGACTGGTTCCAAATAGGAAAAGGAGTACATCAAGGCTGTATATTGTTACCCTGCTTATTTAACTTATATGCAGAGTACATCATGTGAAATGCTGGACTGGAAGAAACACAAGCTGAAATCAAGATTGCCGGGAGAAATATTAATAACCTCAGATATGCAGATGACACCACCCTTATGGCAGAAAGTGAAGAAGAACTAAAAATCCTCTTGACGAAAGTAAAAGAGAAGAGTGAAAAAATTGGCTTAAAGCTCGACATTCAGAAAATGAAGATCATGGCATCTGGTCCCATCACTTCAAGGGAAATAGATGGGGAAACAGTGGAAACAGTGTCAGACTTAATTTTGGGGGGCTCCCAAATCACTGCAGATGGTGATTGGAGCCATGAAATTAAAAGACGCTTACTCCTTGGAAGAAAAGTTATGACCAACCTAGACAGCATATTCAAAAGCAGAGACATTACTTTGCCAACTAAGGTTCATCTAGCCAAGGCTATGGTTTTTCCAGTGGTCATGTATGGATGTGAGAGTTGGACTGTGAAGAGGGCTGAGTGCCAAAGAATTGATGCTTTTGAACTGTGGTATTGGAGAAGACTCTTGAGAGTCCCTTGGACTGCAAGGAGATCCAACCAGTCCATTCTGAAGATCAGCCCTGGGATTTCTTTGGAAGGAATGATGCTAAAGCTGAAACTCCAGTACTTTGGCCACCTCATGTGAAGAGTTGACTCATTGGAAAAGACTCTGATGCTGGGAAGGATTAGGGGCAGGAGAAGAAGGGGACGATGGAGGATGAGATGGCGGGATGGCATCACTGACTCGATGGACGTGAGTCTGAGTGAACTCTGGGAGTTGATGATGGACAGGGAGGCCTGGTGTGCTGCAATTCATGGGGTCGCAAAGAGTTGGACACGACTGAGTGACAGAACTGAACAGTGGAATAGATTATCTTGAAAAGTAGTGAGTGCCTCCTACTGGAACTGTTGAGAGATAGGACCTCCATGTCCATTTCTCAGTGATTGATAAAGTGTTTGATGCACATGGGCTCTGGAAACATCTTGACTTCAAAGTTTCATGATTCTAGATGCAACATAAACAGAACTATTTTATAGTGATTCAGAATTTGCCCTCTAAAAACTTACCTCATCAACTTATTTTCTGGTGAACAATAACTTAAAGAAATGCCTTTGAGGGCCAGAGTCTGGGTGGTGGTGGGTGGGCATTCCGGGGACAAATCTGAGATTCATAAATCTGTGAAGGCTTCAGGAGATGGTGTCAAGGACACTCGGGATGGGCAGGTGGCCTTCCAGGGCTGTGGCAGACCCAAGTCAGAGAATGGTAGGCCAGGGCCCTGTTTCGTGTTCTGAGTGTGATCGTGTAAACGGGCTGAGTGGGTTGTCATGGAAATCTGGCGGCAAGCAAATGGCAGACCACTATGGCTCTAGGGTGACTTGACATCAGGTAGCACTAGGACTCCAGATTATAGAACAGTTGGCAAAAATAAGCCAAGACCCCACTCTCAGGCAACTAAGATGGATTGAGGGTGAGGGGGTGGTAGTGGAGCAGGCAGGCACCTCACTGTGGCAGAGTTCTGATTGCTGGGGCTGGCAAGTAAGAGGAGGGCTTGTTTACCAAGATCTTTAATATTTATCAGATTCGTTTAAAGATCAGAGTGGGAAATTGACTTGGATGCTGAAGCACCAACCTACTGGTATGGACCCCTTCCTTTCGCTCACCTTCAGTGGGAATGGAGTTGATTTCTCTACTGGGATGGTTTGAGCTCCTTCTACCTGAGGCTGTCTGCACCTATGGAGAGGGGAGAAATGTGGAGACGTAAGAGTTACCTCTTCAGTTTAGAGGTTAATTTCATAGGTCATTGAGTTAATGGAACCTCAGTTTGAGAAAGAGTTCCCTCTATTGGCTGATCTAAGCCAGAGCCTGTTGTCTCAGGATACTTGTTCATTGTTGATGAATTTAAGATAAGGAGGTTATACTACTGAGTATAAGAAAATCATTGCTAGGTTTTATTTCATTTTTTTTCTGATTTGGGTAGAGGTTCTTGAAGCCTTCTTTCCCCCCACCCCCAATGAACTTTATTGAGGTATACTTTACCTGAAATAAAATACATACATACTTGTGTAACCACCACCATTACCCAATCAAGATTTTGAACATTTGTACACCTCTAAAAAGTTCTACCATGCATTTTTGCAGTCAGTCCCCAATCCTGATCCCCCATGTCTCCAGGAAGCCAGAAATCTGCTTTCTTTTGGCATAGATTGTATTGCTTGTTTAGAATGTTAAATAAATGAATCACTTAGTATGTACTCTTGTGTCTAAATTCTATCACTCATGATAATGTTATTGAAATTCATTCTTGTTGTATGTGTCAGTGGTTTTAATCTTTCTATTGCAGAGTAGTATTCCATTGTATGAATATATCAAAAAATTTTTATCCATTTTCTTATTAAAAGACATTTGGATTGTTTCCAGTTTGGAACTATTTTGAATAAAGTGCTATAGACATTGGTATACAACACTTTTTTGTGGACATGTTTTCATTTCTCTTGAGTAAATGCCTGGAAATAGACTTTTGTAGGTTATATGATCAGTGTGTGTTTGATTTTATAATAAATTACCAAGCTGCTTTCTACAGTGGTTGTATGTCCCACCATTAGTGAATGAGAGTTCTAGTTTCTTCACATCCTTGTCAACAGATAATGCTGTCAACCTTTTAAATTTTAGCCATTTCAGTGGATGTATTGAATATATGAAAATCATTGTTAGGTTTTATTTCAGTTTTGTTGTTCTGATGGTAAAAATTCCTGAAGACTTTTTTAAATTAAACTTTTAATTTTGAAATAATTATAGATTCACAACACAACTGTAGAGTCTCAATAATATTAATACAACAGAACCTATGGTTCCTTGACCCATTTCTTGAAAAACTATAGCACAATATCACAACTACTAGAGTCTTTTCAAAATACAGAAGTCTCAATGTTTAATAAATAAGCAGATACTAGGCACCATCTGATCGTGCCCTGTGCCCAGTGAGATAGGCAGAGTCACGGAGCAGGGAAGCTGTTGTAGCCATAAATGCTGATGAATACTCTTAGTATTGCATTTCAGGGCCTGGAAGAACTGCTAATCTGTTAACATTGGCAGTGCTAACTCTTAGCATTTCCAATCTGAAAATGTAATATGTGAAATTTCAAATTAGACAGCTCTGATGAGAAAGCAAGACTCAGAGTGAAAAGCAAGGAGACAGTCAAGAGATGATACAAGAGGTATTGACTTGAAGCTCCTCCAGTAGGACCTTCACTAAATGTGTCTTTTTTCTCACATAGACATTTTCATCTTTTTCACTTCAGGACTAATCATGGGTGGTCATTCTATTCAGGGATAAAGAAATAGCACTGAACTTCAGATAGCCCCCAACCTCATTTGAGCTAATGTTTTCAAAATATTTGGCTATATCCCCAAAGAAGTAGTAAAATGAATTGATTTGGGTTTTAGCTTTTCATGCTTCCCCTCCCCACATCTAGTGGAAGGCTTGATAAGCAGTGAAATGGCTAAGGTGCAGGGAGTCTGAGTGGGGAGATAGAGAAAGACCCAGATAATCATTAGACTGGATAATTAGCCCCAACAGACTCTAGAGTTGACGGTAGTAAGAGGAAGCAAATCCTTGAGATAAAGGTTATAAGATACTCCTATGGAGAAGTAAAGACAGGAAAGGTTGAAGAACTAAATCTACTGTAATTATAAATGTAATTTTTTAAAAAAGCAACAAGAAAGGAAAAGATGCAAATTTGCTTGAAGAATGAATGTAGTGAATTATTCCCTTCCTTCTGAAGATGACCATTCAAGCACAGTCCCCACACTACTGTGACAGGACAATCACTCTTTCGGAGGTCATTTTTTACATTATGGCAAAACTAAGGTGGCCCGTTGCAAGTTCTTTCAACATCCTTTTCTCCAGCTCAAAACACCTGCATCATTCCTTCCCCCTCTTTCTTTGATCCTGTCTCTGGAGTGTCTCTTACTTTCCCAGTGTGAAAGTCTGTCCCCCTATGCCCTTGCTCCCTCCTGCCTGCTTCTTCAGGCACCCATGCCTGGGTTCCTCCAGCTCTGCTTTCCCGAGACCTGCTCAAATCTCCCCAGTGCCTGCTCTCCCCTTACCTTATGGACCTACACCTCTTCCCCTCATTATTAAACATTTCTAAAAGAGCAGCTTACATTCTTCAGTTACTTTCCTCATCACCGACCTATCTCCTTGGCCTTGGGCAAACTTCTGGTTTCCCCTGACCAACAGTTTTCTAAGGGTTGTCAGCATCCTCCTGAACTCCAGGGCCCATGGTCTTCTCTCCTGTGTCATTTTCATCATCCCAATCTCTTTGAACACTGTGGGCATATCCCTGCCGCCTGTCACTGGGTGCTTCCTGGGATCCTCAGCTGCTCCTTCTTGGACATTTTTGCCACTTCCTCTGCCCTACAGGTTTAGGCCTCGGCTGAAGCCTTCTTCTGGGCATTTTCCTTGTCTTTTCCTGTGATCTTTCCCCAGTAATCTCGTCTGCTCCCTACTTTTTAACTAAAGCCTCTAAGCAGATATCTTTGCACTTCACTGGTTACACCTTTCTAAGAGTACTTCTTACTTTACTTGGCACTTTATGAAGTGAAGTGAATTGAAGTCGCTCAGTCGTGTCCAACTCTTTGCGACCCCATAGACTGTAGCATACCAGGCTCCTCTGTCCATGGGATTTTCCAGGCAACAGTACTGGAGTGGACTGCCATTTCCTTCTCCAGGGGATCTTCCCAACCCAGGGCTCGAACCCAGGTCTTCCGCATTGTAGATAGATGCTTTACCGTCTGAGCCACCTGGCACTTTATATACCTGTCTAAATTGTAGGGTCATTCCAGGCTGAGATTATGCTTTCGAGTCACCTTTGTGTCCCCTGGCATAAGGTCTTGAATATAATAGAGGCTCAGATGCCATTTGTTGAATGGTGGTATCTTGCCCATTGGATGTCAAGAGCTCTTATCTTGATGGCTTGTTGACACTGTGGTGAGGGGAGGCCAATTAAACCTGTAATCTCCTCATTCCTAGATAGGTTCCTGGTCCTCCCTGGTAGTCCTCCCTGCACTGGTTCTCATAAATGACAGGGAAACCTTCAGGAGAGAAGTCCCGGGAGTAATTGAGTCATGACTGGCATCCCCTGCACGGTTCTGACAACAAGCGGGCATGGCAGCGTCTGCCTCTTCCAAGCGGCATCTCATTTCTCGGAGGTGACTTTACATTGCTTTACGGAGGGCTGGCACGCTGATTCAGGAGACCCTACTGGGAGCCGCACCTGAGCCTGGTGCCTGACTGCAGCAGACAGCTGCCTAGTTAAGGCGAATTTTACAGTTAAATGTGTGTTCTGCTTGGGAATTGGAAACTACCGTGGAAGGACAAATGCAAATAAGATTCCAGTTCAGGGCAGAAGCTTTTTGAGAGACAGCCCTGCCAGAAAACCCTGAGTCTCTGGAGTTTGTCTTCAACTGTTGTTTTGGGGAAACTTATGGGCCATTTTTGAAAGGGCGTTTGGAGAGGACAGAGGCAGCCTTGGTGCAATCTGAAGAATGTTGGCTTTGGGGCGGTACTGTTTCATTATTCTAATAAGAAGGAGAGTAAATGCTAGGCCCACCACTGAGGCGTTGGATAACCTGGGGCAAGTTACTTTGAATTTCTGAGCCTCAGTATTCTTACCTAGAAGCTATAAACAATAATACTTACCTTGTTAGGATTTTTTTTTTAAAGCTTATTCCAGCATTGGGCATATAAAACTTTTAAAAAATTTAATAAAAAATAAAAGTTTAATTTAAAATAAAAGATAAAATGTTTATTCCAACATTTGGCATATAAAATTTCAAACAATGCTAACATTTTCCTATTGTTTTTACTTAATAATTGTGAGACTTTGGGCAAATCCCTTAACCTCATGGTATCCTTCACCTCTTGAGCTGGTTGTGAGGATTAAACGATAAAAGATAGATGTCTGGCACAGGGTGGGCCCTTGGTAGGTGATGGCTATTATGAACAAGATTGTTCTAACAAGCTAGATGTCAGCAAGCCTTTTTCATTTACCTTAAGACAGAGGATACTTGCTGATTAAGACTCCCTGGGGGAACAAGTTTCCCCCAAAAAAGCAAGAGAAGGGAAATTAAGTGTCAGGATTAAGGGAAAATGTTTTTAAGTCAGATAGGTTGGGCTCTGCAGCTAATGACTTGTCCTCCATTAAACTCGGTTTTGTTCTCTGAAATATGGGGCTTGTAATAAAATAATTGCATTTATGTAGAGTTGGGTGAGGTTAGGTAGCCTGATGCATGTAGGGTGCTAAGTAGGGGACTCCCACTCATTGCTAATCTCTACAAAATATGACTGTTGTAATTGAGAATGTGAAGATTTGGGAGGAAGGGCTGAAAAGAGAGAGAGGAGGTGTAGGTGGGGGAGTATAACCAGAGAGGAAGGAGAGAGAAGCTGGTTAACAGCACCTAAAGGAGATCCCAGCTTGAAGAGACGAACCTGTATGTGAGCTGAGACTGCCTTTTACTCTGTTTATGTCCCCTGCATGTGTCTCCACATTGGCATATGGAGCCAAGTGTAATGTCTTATACATGGAAAGTATACAGCAGATATTTATGGAATGAGAGGTCCACCAGTGAGAATTTAGCTAATTAGAATTTATCCTAGTGAGTGTATATGTGTCTGACCATTGTTTCAGGGTTCTGGAATTCAAGAGTGTGGGGGCACAAATGCCCTTCTTAAAACTCTGTGTCAGGGAGACACTGGAACGGTGGCCATTTTTTCCCATCTGTTGCTGTGGACTCGAGGATCTGATTAAGCCTCAAGGTAATGGCTTAATAGTTCCCCAAAGAGAACCCAAGCGTGGGTCTGCTGTGACAGCATCGGTCAACCTCATCAAGAGTTTATATGCAGGGTTTCCCCATGGCCCAGCAGGTACAACCCAAAGGAGAAATGAAGTGCAGGAAAAAAAGGAGCCAGTCTAATTCAGTGCTGTGCTGGTGAGGTCGCTGCCTCACAGACAAGCAGGCTGCAGGGGGGGAGCTTGTGAACCCAGGATGGAGGAGTCCTGCATCTGTTCATTGGCCAAATTGCAACGGGAAGGAAGGCTGTTTGTTTTCCTCCCAGAACAGGAATTCTCAGAAAGCCGATTCTCCCTCATTGACAATGCATACTAAGAGATTGAAAGGCCATTAAACCCATTAATGGGATGCTCTTTAAATAAAATAAGTCCCTAAAAGGGATCTTAGACTTGGCAGAGTCAGTAGAGCTGACAGTGTGCTGGGCCAGCTGAGGGACCATAAATATAACAGAACAAATACTGGGGGTGGGGAGAGGCAAACAGAGGATAGGGAATCAGGAGCCACGGGTAGCTTGCATAAAGGACAAATGTTGCCAGATGAGCTTAATGGCTTTTATTTTATTTTTGACAGGATTTACAAAACGAGTAGATGAGGGGAAGTTTGCATCTTGATTTCAGTTAAACATTTGGCACTGCCTCCCACCAAATTTCATGCACAAAATTAATTCAAATTGTCTTGGATGGGAGCGTGGTCACATGGGTTGAAAATTGGCTGGTGCTCTGTGAACAGCAGGGGGAGGAGGGCGGCCCCCTGTGGCCAGCTTGGTGCTGAGGCCTCATTCTAATTCCTGTCAGGAACCGGGGCTCCTCTTCTCCAACTCTCCCCTTAATAATAATAATAATTGGCAACAACATCAACTGACACTTATTGTTCACATATGATGGTCTAGATACTTCATCTTATTGAAAGCCTTTGTTCTTCCAGCCCCTGATGTTTCCCCCTTTACTCTCCATATTCCCTTTTAAGCAGTTCAGCTGTGTTGATCCTCTCAGGGGACAGATGTGATTAGAGTGTAGAGGGTGTGGAGTAGAAAGAAAGTGTTTGGAAAAAACTAGAGGATGGAGGAGCTTCCCCCCTCTACCAAGACATCAATTCTCCTGAGAGCTGATGTGTGTGAGTGGGGAGGCCTTTGGGTCCGAGCGCTGCCAGGGGCCCCACATCTAATTTCCTAGGCGGAGCTGCTGCCTGGGTCTCCCACACCCTCTGAGAGGGAGTCTCTGGGGATAGCTACAGATGCTGCCAGCACTGGCCTGGCTCGGAAGAGGAGGGCAGCCAGGTCCAAATGGACTACTTAGCCAAGAGTGTAAACCTCTCCGGAGAAGGCGATGGCACCCCACTGCAGTACTCTTGCCTGGAAAATCCCATGGATGAAGGAGCCTGGAAGGCTGCAGTCCATGGGGTCGCGAAGGGTCGGACACGACTGAAGCGACTTAGCAGCCGTAGCAGCGGCAGCAAACCTCTCCACAGGGACCTCCAGTGACTGTGAACAGTGAGTCAGCCGCCTGCTGTCTCTTCCCTCCTGGGGAAGTGAGGACTCACAATCAGAAAAGGAGTGGAATTATAGAAGAAGTTGTATATCTGGAGGCAATAGCTCTGCGAATCCTCATACAAGTGCTATAAAATAAGGAAACCAAGGCACAGAGAGGTAGAGGAGCCAGAGAGAAACCCAGGCAGGAGCCATCCCCCGCCCCCCACACACTGAGAGTTTGCTCTCACTAAAGGATGGTGAGAACCTCCTGGTTTTAGTCCAAGTTGCTGTTTCATGTAGAGGACGAACCGCTTGGAGACTGTGGTGAGTGTGAATAAATTTGCAGGAATAAATAGCTGTGCTGGGGGCTGTAGCAATAGCCACGATATTGTATAATGGGCTACCGAAAATTCATTCACTCGCTCACTCATTCATTTCTTTATTCAGTGAACGTGTATATTGGGAACTTACTGTGTATCACACGTTGGGTAGACAAGCCTGAGTCTCTGAGTCAGGCCCAGTCTCTGCTTTCCCAGGGCTGGTGCCTGGTGAAGGCACACACCCACACACAAACACACACATGTACACACACACATGCACATCAGGGCTGTTCTCATTTTTCAAATGTCCTGAATATATTCCCTGATTTAATCCATCTTCAATAGCTTTGAATAACTTTTTTTTTGAAATGTATTGGATTCAAAGCTTAATATTTGATTTTTTAAAAAACCAATGAACTTGATCAACATGATTTGGTCAGTTGTGTTTTGACAAAGGTATTGAAGCAGTTCAGTTGGGAAAGGTAGCTTTTTCAATAAGCGATGCTGAAACAAATGGAAATTTATATGGAAAAAACAAATCTTGACCTTTATCTCATATTATACATAAGTGTTAATTGAAATGGCTCAGAGACCTCCTTATAAAAGCTGGAATTATAAAATATAGAAGAAAGTAAAGAGAATATTTGTATAATTTTCCTTTAGGTAAAGTTGTCTTAAGACATTAAAAACAATAATCATAAAAAGAGTTAAATTTGACTAGATTAAATAAGACATGTTGACTCTTTGAAAATACCATAAGGGATTAAATAAATAAGCCAGATATATATTCACAAAACATACATCTCTCCAAAAAATAAAAAACCCTTTGGATCAATATGTAAAGATTTCTTACAATTCAATAATAATAAAAACAACCCAGTTTTTTTAATGGGCAAAAATATGTATAATTTACATAATTTACACTAAAATTTATAAATTTATTTGTAAATTTACATAAAATTTACACAAATATGTGTAGAAATTTACAAAATTTCACAAACGAAAATATATAAATGGCACAAAAGAACAAGAAAAGCTGTTCAACATCTTTGGTCATGTAGAAAACTGAAATCAAAGCCACAGTGAGATATTATTGTGTACTGATGAGAATAGCTAAAATTGAAAAAAGACTGACAATGCCAAGTGTTAGTAAGTACATGGAGCACCTAGAACTCTCATACACTGTTGTGAGAATGTAAAATGGTATGACTGCTTTGAAAAACAGTTTGGCAATTTCTTATAAAGTTAATTATACCATTACTATAAGTAATATACTCAAAATTCCATTCCTAGATAATTTACCAGAGAAATAAAATCATGTATCCCTACAAAAATTCGTTCATGAGTGTCCATAGTAGCTTTATCCATAATAGTTAAAAACTAGAAAAATCGAAATGGCCATCAACTGTTGGGAGGATAAGGAAATTATAGTGTATCCATACAACGGAATACTACTCAGCAATAACAGGAAAAGAACTAAGCATGAAACAGCATGGATGAATCTCAGATGCATTATACTGAGAGAAAGGAGCCAGGAACCAAAGACTACATAGTGTGTGATTTCTTTTTACTAAGTCACAGAAAAAGCAAAACTAATCTGTAGTGACCGAGAGCAGAGTGGCAGTTTCTTAGGGCCAGGGTGGGGGATATCTGCTGGTTTCCAGGTTCCCCCTTGATTCTTGGGTGACAGTCCCTTTTTTGAAATCACCTCACTCAGGCTGATGAACTCTGTGAGTTTTGCCCGGAGAATGTCCCACAGTAACGCTGTGGTGAACCCTGTTTCTCTCTTCCCCCTTGTGACCCTGAACCCAGTTCCCTTAAGTGCTCCAAGAACTTCTCACATCTTCCTGAGCTTTCCCTATCTCCACGATCTCACTTTTCCCACTACTCCCTGAGAGTGTCCCATCATCTTGCTGATACAGGTCTCATTGTTTTCCTTAGCACATCTAAAATTAACCTTTTTCGGGGGGAGGTTCTTACATTTTGAGTAATCCTAGGGTTTTTTCCATTCCATATATCATGAGAAGCTGCTACTGCTGCTGCTAAGTCGCTTCAGTCATGTCTGACTCTGTGCGACCCCATAGATGGCAGCTCACCAGGCTCCCCGTCCCTGGGATTCTCCAGGCAAGAATACTGGAGTGGGTTGCCATTTCCTTCTCCAATGCATGAAAGTGAAGAGTGAAAGTGAAGTCACTCAGTCGAGTCCCACTCTTCGTGACCCCATGGACTGCAACCCACCAGGCTCCTGCATCCATGCGATTTTCCAGGCAAGAGTACTGGAGTGGGGTGCCATTGCCTTCTCTGATCATGAGAAGCACTTGGCTTAAATATGCCACATAACCAAGGAGTAAGTTGTTTTGCTCAATATGTCTCCATGTTATTGTTCATATTCTCTCCTATTCCTTCAAAGAAATGACTCTGTGAAGCTCCTTCAGATAAATAAGAGCCCAGACTTTGATTTCATGGACTTCAGTATTAATTGAGACACATTATGTGCCAAGCATTGTGCATGGTTTGGTGGGAAAGACAGATGTGAGGGGAGGACTCCATGAGTTTAGTGCCCCAGAAACAGGGAGCAGAGGAGAGAGGTGTACGCTGGAGGAGATATGATCCAGAAGTTGATACCAATGTTCAGTCTCAAGGAGATGATGGTGATCACAGGTGCAAGTCATGGGATGACAGAAAGTGGATGGATGGTGGTGGAAGAGGATGGAACATTCCAGGCAGGGTGGAGGGAATACTTGATTGTTTTCATTTATGAAGCCCTTTCTTTCTCTCTCAGCATTTCCACTATATTGCATTGGGTGTTTCACTTAATGGACACCTGGTCTCCCCTGCTCTATTTTAAGTGTCTTAGAAACAAAGATGCTGCCATTTCCTTGGGATTCCGAGAAATTCCTAGAAGGAGCAGGCACTATTAAGAAGAACAGATGCTGGGTAGGTGTTGGAGGAGTGAGTGAAAGGTCTGCAGGGCGGGCTCATTTAAATGTAATGGAAGATTTAGTCCTCTGGTGTAAAGATAATTCCACTTGTGCCCTGAAATGAAGTGTGAACAGATGATCAATAGCTTCTTGCTTTGGCCTGGGTGTGGTAACATCCAGGCCATTAATATGCTATTGGGTCCTTTCCACGGGCATTTGTTTCTCGAAGCTGCGCTGCAGTATTTGTGAGGTCCTTGGCTTCCTCTCCGATCATTTGCACACCCTCAGGGAGGAAGGGCGCACTCTCTCTCTGTTTATGAACAAGGTAATGTGTGTCAAATTGTCTTGGCTTAACCAGGCAATCGTGCACCTTTAAAAGGTACTGGGAAATGTTTCTCTGTGGTCAGATTGGCCCATTATGCACATCTGTTCTCTTGACCAAACTCCAGCAATCTGCCCTCGCTTAGCTGCAAACTCCACAACCTGCTCCTGGCCAGCAGCCCAGGCCCTGCAGGAGTGTCAGGGAACAGCCAGCCAGCTGGATTTCTGGCTGTCCAGAGGCTCTGGAGGGTGGCAGTCAGAGGAATCAAAGTTCATGGGTCCCCACAGCTTCACGGCATCCCCAGGAAACCTACAGAGATCTTAGGAGGGACCCAGAGGAAAAGGAGGGGAGAAGGGACGAGGATGTGCCTAGAGAGAAAGAATGAGTGTTGCCTTTTTGTACAGTTCATGGGGTTCTCATGGTAAATATACTGGAGTGATTTGCCATTTCCTCCTCCAGCAGTCATGTATGGATGTGAGAGCTGGACCATAAAGAAAGCAGAGCACTGAAGAATTGATGCTTTTGAATTGTGGTGCTGGAGAAGACTCTTGAGAGTCCCTTGGACAACAAGGAGACAAAACCAGTCAGTATTAAAGGAAATCAACCCTGACTACTCACTGGAAAGACTGATGTTGAAGCTGAAGCTCCAATTTGCTGACCACCAAATGCAAACAGCCAACTCACTGAAAAAGACCCTGATGCTGGGAAAGACTGAGGGCAGAAAAAGAAGGTGACAGAGCATGAGATGGTTGGATGGCATCACCGATTCAAAGGACGTGAACTTGGGCAAACTCAAGGAGATGGTGAGGAACAGAGAAGCCTGGAGTGCTGCAGTCCACGGGGGTCACAAAGACTAGGACATGACTTGGGGACTGAACAACAATGTGTGTACACTGCTTTGGGGGAGTCTGAGTTGGCGAAGACTCTTGAGAGTCCCTTGGACTTCAAGGAGATACAACCAGTCCATCCTGAAGATCAGTCCTGAGTGTTCATTGGAAGAACTAATGTTGAAGCTGAAACTCCAATACTTTGGCCACCTGATGTGAAGAACTGACTCATTGGAAAAGACCCTGATGCTGGGTCTGATTGAAGGCAGGAGAAGGGGACAACAGAGGATGAGATGGTTGGATGGCATCACCGACTCAATGGACATGAGTTTGAGTAAACTCCGGGAGTTGGTGATGGACAGGGAGGCCTGTCGTGCTGCAGTCCATAGGGTTGCAAAGAGTTGGACACGACTGAGCAACTGAACTGAACTGAGTGGAAACTGTAACCAATATCTGTATGGTTTTTCCTTTTAGACGATGACCTACAAGGAAGTTAATTTGATTAAAAGCCAGACACATTTTTTTACTTTTCCCAAAACTCTGGCTTTCCCCCATATTATGCATGGGTTCTGCCCTTAAGTGAGTCCCCGTGAATAACATGCAGCCATGATGGGTGGCAGTGCAGAATTAAGCCTAGTTGCCTTCATGGAGATTTCATTCCAAAGACATCCAACACCCACCGACTTCTCCCCATCCCTACAACATCCACGTCTTTCCCAGCCACCCTCACTGCTCCCCTGGATTATCACACCTCCTCTCCTCATCTCTGCCCTGTCCCACCATGAAATATTTCTCAACACAGGTGCCAGAATTTGCCTCTTAAAACAGGTCAGTTTGGGAATATAGAAATATTTTATAATAACTATAAATGGAGTACAAAATTTAAAATTGTGAATAATTATATTATATACGGGGCTTCTCTGGTGGCTCAGTGGTAAAGCATCTGCCTGCCAATGCAGGAGACATGGGTTCAATCCCTGGGTCAGGAAGATCCCCTGGAGAATGAAATGGCAAACCACTATAGTCCACTTGCCTGGGAAATCCTATGGATGGAGGGGCCTGGCAGGCTACAGACCATGGGGTCAGAAAAGAGTTGGACATGACTGAGCAATAACAAATATTGTACATTTGTGGTTTATACAGTGCTACACATCGTCTATACTTGAGTCATCATCCGATAGAGCAACATGTGTCATGCCTCTGCCCAAAACTCTCCAATGTCTTCTCATGTGATACAGAATAACAGTCTAGATCCTCATGTTGGCCACCAGGGCCCTCGACCCCCTCCCCTTATTACCTCGCTGACCTTCATTCTTCCTCTGCCTATAGCTCACTTTGCTCCAGCCACACTGACCTTCCTCTGCTCCTTTTGTTGGAACGCTCATCCGCTGCTCATCTCTGGGTGTCTCTGGGTGCTCATCCTCTGGGCCTTTGCTCCACTGGCCCAGTGGCCACTCCCTCACTGTCTTCCTGTCTTTGCTCAGATGCTGCCTCTTCAGCCAGGCCCTCTCGTCACCCCCATTTGAGACTGCTCTTATGCCTGCCCAGCACTTCTTCCACTTCCCGGCTTTAGTTTTTCCATGGTACTTATCACCCTTTGGCATATTATAGATGCTACTGTTTCATTTTCTATCTCCAGCTTGGGTGTAGAGGGTTAAGTGAAACAAAGACTCTTCTTTACAGATTGGGAACATGGGGTGCTGGGGTGGTGGTTCTGGAGAATGTTCCGGCCTTTACTGCACTTGGGAGGAAGCTGTGCTTTCCTGCTCTTCCTGCCACTGTGGTGTGAATGCCCATGTGGAATCACTGCCACGTGGGATAGGCACCCTCATGGGCTGGTAAGTGAGTAAGCAAGTGGCCCAAGGACCGACTACTGCAGGCCCGTTAAGACACGAATTGTAGCAGATTAACTGGCTTTTTTATCATTAGAAACATGGGGAAGGTGCTTAATGCCCCCCCCCCCCGGCCTCTTATCTGGTTTATAAAATCTCCCCATCTGTCTCCAGCAACTGATCCCTCCAGCTTCTTAAAAGCTCAGTCAGAGCTTTGCCTTAACTAGGAGAGAGCTGGAGTGTGGGTAGGTTAAATTCGGGGCAGCTCTGCTGTCTTTAGCAGAGTAGTTTCTGGAATTCAGTGGCTTTGACTTTTTTTTTTAAATGTAAACAAACTGACTCTAAAGTTAACTTCTGTTCTAATTGATTACTCTCTTATGCTTGGCAATTACATGTATTTAGAAATTAGGTGGGATTTGATTCTCCCAGAATTGAACAAATTTGCCATTTATGGTGAAGAGCAAAACCTCAGAGATGGTCATGAGCGAAGCAAAGCAAACGTGTTTTGCCTTTTTTAGATGTGGATCCTTGGCTTATTATTCTTGTACCAATTGTAGCTAAATCAGGGCAATTGGCTTGCTTATTTTAGATAATTTATAGCCATTTTACGTTGTTTTCTTGTTGCGTTAGAGAGGGATGAGAAAGCCATCTTGCTATGTTCTAGGCTTTTTTGTGTGTATCTGTTCATTTTGTTTTCATGACTTTTCTGGAGGAAAGCATCTTAGTTACTATCTTACAGATGGGAAACCAGGGTAAAAAGAGTTCTTGTTCAAGTTTACAGTTAATGGAGAAGCTGGGATTTGAACTCAAGGTGGCTGGCCGTGAAGCCTTGCACACTCCTTCTTAGTCCTCCCAATTTGTACCAAACTGAACAAAGAAAGAGGCTGGAGCAATGGCTATCAAACACAGCATTTTGACTGCACGAGTGTGTCAGCATTCCATTGTGTTAGGGCCACACTCCCCTACTGCCACCCCCAGAAAGGAAACAGTCACCTGTAACGAATTTGATTATCATTCCAAATTTACCACCTTGTCCCATAAAAGGATTATACATCCATATCCTTTACCACACGACACTGGCAATGCTTCCTGGTGAATAGACAGAATATACACTCTCGTCACTGAGTTTAGGCATGGAGATCCAACCACTCCATCCTAAAGGAGATCAGTCCTGGGTGTTCGTTGGGAGGACTGATGCTGAAGCTGAAACTCCAATACTTTGGCCACTTCATGCGAAGGGTTGACTCATTGGAAAAGACCCTGATGCTAGGAGGGACTGGGGGCAGAAGGAGAAGGGGACGACAGAGGATGAGATGGCTGGATGGCTCGATGGACATGAGTTTGGGTGAACTCCGGGAGTTGGTGATGGACAGGGAGGCCTGGCGTGCTGCGACTCATGGGGTTGCAAAGAGTTGGACACGACCGAGCGACTGAACTGAACTGAAGTGAACTGATGCTTGGTCTATGGGATGTTAGTGGATTCAATACAGGTAGAGTCTTTAAATGTGCTTGGGTGTTTTTGCTTGTCTTCCTATGCTCCTGCCATCTACTGTGAGACTTGAATGAAATGCTCATGTATGAAAATACACAAACGTTCCTTTGAAGTCCAGTACAAAGATGTGAAGATATCAACCTAGAAGCACTATGATCCAAAATTATCTCAGTCATCCTTTTTTGGTAGAAGTTTTATTCAGATATAATTTAGTACCATATAATTTATCTATTTAAAGCATATAATTCAAAGGTTCTTCATATATTCACAGATTTGTGCAGTTAGCACAATCAATTTTAGAACATTTTCATCAGCCCCTAAAAGAAATCTTTAGCGGATATGTCCATGCCCAATTCCCAGCTCCCTTTTCCATCCCTAAGCAGCAACAACTAGTCTATTTCCTGTCACTGTGGATTTGTCTGTTCTGGACTTTTCATATAAACGGAATCAAGCATTATGTGATCTTTTGTGACTGGCTTCTTTCATTTTTCATAATGTTTTCAAAGTTCATCCATGTTGTAGCATTGCTGCATTACTTTTTATTGACAAACAATATTCTGTTGTGTGGATACACCATATTTTAGTTATCTATTCATCAGTTGAGTTCTGAAGAAATTTATGCTTTTGAACCTTGGTGTTGGAGAAGACTCTTGGAAATCCCTTGGACTGCAAGGAGATCAAACCAGTCAATCTTAAAGGAAATCAGTCCTGAATATTCATTGGAAGGACTAATGTTGAAGCTTATGCTCTAATACTTTGGCCACCTGATATGAAGAACTGACTCATTGAAAAAGACCCTGATGCTGACAAAGATTGAAGGCAGGAGGAGAAGGGGATTACAGAGGATGAGATGGTTGGATGGCATCACTGACATGAGTGGACATGAGTTTGAGCAATCTCCAGGAGTTGGTGATGGACAGGGAAACCGGGCTGCAGTCCATGGGGTTGCAAAGAGTCGGACATGACTGAGCAACTTAGCTGATGAACTCAGTGGTTCTTTTGAGTATCCACAGAAATACAAAGAAGGAATAAGCGTGGTGCAATATATTAATAACTTTATGGGATAAAAGGTTTTATTGGGATGTACTGGCTATGTACACATAAAAGCTCCACCCACACAACAGTTCCATTTTTCATAGTATATAAAGAAGTTGACATATGATTTGATATAACAGTCTCTCTGAGAATTGCTAGCATGTAAGAGTGTCCCCATGTGCAACCAACTTGCAGTCATAAATGCAATGACATTTCTTTAGAACTGAGGCCAGACTCTAGACAACTGAATTCACTAAGGCAAGTACCAACCTCAGTATGAGTTTCCAAGTGGTCTTTCTGGGCCACAGTCTGTGGCATTTATTTATTTATTTTAAATTCTATATAACTCATGGAGACTGAAAGTTTCTTTCCTTGAAACCCAGGTAATTAAGTCATTGTTTTCATGTAGTCCAATGTGGTAGTATCAAAATTCTGAGTGTTACTTCCACCTTCAGCCTGAATTATTGGACGTCTTTATTTACTGAACCACATGTTTACTGATGCCTAGGTGCAAACATATTTGTCTATATCACTCATATTACACCGAAGAGCTTTGTCATGTTGATTACAATGAGCATTGTGCAGAGACTAAGGAGTCCTGGAGTCCCATCTGACTAGAAATGTGACATGTCAGACCAAAGCAAGTTTTTCTGGAGTAGTGACTGCGACCCTAAAGATGGAGCGTCACTATCTCAGGAATTTGCACTTTGAAAGCAGAGCAGTATTTTTTTCCATTGTTTCGATTTATTTCATTTTCAATATTTAATTTAGATCAAAAGTCAATTATTAGTAAAGCAGGGGAAGAGGATTTAATCTTATCAAAAGTGTTCAGGAACTTGCAATTAGTAGATAAATAAGTCTGGGAGATCTAATCCACAGCGTAGTGATTATAAACAATACTGTGTTACAAACTTCAAAGTTGCCAAGAGACTATTGTTCTTATCACACACCAAAATAATAATTATGTGATATAATGGTGGTGTAGGCTAATACTACACTGGTAGTCATACTGCAATACAGAAATGAATCAACTCAATGTTGTTGTACACCTTAAACTTAATGTTATATGACAATCATATCTCAATTAAACAAAGAAAGTCTTGAATGACAAAAAAAAAAAAAGTAGTCAGGGGAACATGGGTTTAGAAAGTTTAAAAAGTACCATATAATAACAAAAATATTGTGTGTGAGTAGTAAACCCTGGTGCCCCCAGGACCAGACAGGAAAAATCAGTCGGATGTTTGGGAGGGACGCCCTCCCAATGGAGATGGCCCACATTCTCTTATTATAAGTTGATAACATTAGACATGAATAATCTAAAGGTGGGTAAAATATACTTAGTATGAAATACAGTCCTAAATAACCCTTTGATGAAAAGGAAAATTGAAAAGTAAATGATGACATATCTAATCGATACGGGAAAGTAGAACACTTCCTATGGATCTATGGGATAGACTGAAAGCTGTGCTCAGAGGGAAAAGTACAGCCAATGCTTTTCTCAGGGGGTAAGAAAGCTTTTCTGTAATGGGCTGGGGCTTGGTGGACTTGGTGGGCCATATGGTCTCTGTTACAGAGGTTTTTGTGGTTTTTTTTCTGGTAATGCTTTAATAATGTAAAAATAATTCTTAGCTGCCAAGTTTTACAATAACAAACTGTGGGTCCAGTTTGGCTCATGTGCAATAGGTTGCTGACCCCTGTTTTATTATTAAGGAGGATTCCTCCCCACTAAAACTTCAGTACTAATTAAGAGGTAAAAATGACAGCAGCGAAAAATGAAACTATGAAGAGAAATTAATAAAGACAAAAGTTGAAATGAATGGCATAGGAAACAAAAAGGAAATAATAGAAAGAAGTGATAATCCAAAAGCTGGATGTCAAGCCCAATAAAATAGAAAAAAACTCTTGGAAGTTTGACTAAGAAAAAAAGGGAGCAGCAAAAATGTATAAGATTAGCAATGAAAAAGGGAGGTATAACTACATCTGCAGGAATCTCTTTTTAAAAATCAAAGAGAATACTGCAACAAATGGCAATAAATTTGGAAATCTAAAATAAGCAATTTCCTAGCACACACTATCCAGGTTTCCCACCGGTGGCTCAGCAGTGAAGAATTCACCTGCCGGTACAGGAGATGCAGATTTGATCTCTGGGTCAGGAAGATCCCCTGGAGAAGGAAATGGCAACTCACCCCAGTGCTCTTGCCTGGGAAATCCTATAGACAGAGGAGCCTGGTAGGCTATAGTCTATGGGGTCACAAAAGAGTCAGACATGATTTAGTGACTCAACAGCAACAACGCACAGACTATCAGAATTCATCCAAGAAGAAATGAAAACTTGAGTAGACCAAGCCATAAAAGAAAGATGATTAAAGGTTTACCATTGAAAAATACACCAGAGTCAGACGGGTTCATAGATTTGCATACTCTTTGATAAACAAATAATTCTACTAGTTTAAAAGAAAACCGTCCCAGCAATAGAAAAAGATGGAAAATTCTGTAAATTTCTCTCCTTCAAAAGTAAGGAGCTAAAAGCTCTAGAACAGGAGGAGCACCTAAATTTTATATGGAATGCAAACTCAAATCAATCTGTATTGTCTGCTTGGAGACTCTCTGCAAGAGATTGTGAGACACAGTCGAGATCCAGTGGAGAAAAATTGGGATTTGATTTGCCGTTTGACTAAATCTGGAATATAAAGTCAAATGGATCTTATGAGATATTTTCCACTGATATAACCAGGACTACTTTATGATGTCTAATGGGTTTCTGATCAATTTATTTGAGAAAACTTACACGTTCAGTAAAATTTATATTCCTCTAATGACTATTCAGCAGACATATGAAAATCATCATCCAGATTAAACTTTCAGACCCAATCCAACTGCATGAATCCTCACTACTCTGGATGTAGCAAATATGTCAGAAGAAACCTATAAGCTCATGGGATACTTCCCAGTTGGAGGACCATCATGGGAAGAACATCTTCCCATCTTTGGTGATTTATAGCTGAAAGGAAATCTTCCCATTCCGTTGATTGAAAGCAACCTCAGGGCTCTCTTTTCCTAATTCACCGACTGCAAAAGTAAATAGGCGATATCTCTTCCACACACAAGGTGCAGCTTCTTTTAGTGGCTGCGGTTGCCAGCCCGGCCTGGGCTTCCATAGTCTATCGTAGCGCCCCCTGCAGGTAGATGAGGAAAAAAGGGCCAGAGTCAGTAGAGGAAGACAGGAACTGCCAGGGCGATGAGTACATCCGAATGGTAGTTTTACTCTCTTTGTTTCTGTGATGAAATAAGATAAAATGGAAAGGAAGAGAGAGAGAAATGGTTGCTTAGGAAACAGCTTCAAACCTAGCACGTGTTTATTTAAGCATCTCTGCAAACATAACCCTGAGTGTCGGTTAAATCAGCAGGCATGTCAGTTGGCACTTCTGGTTACAGACCATTTTATGGTCATACATCATTCATAGCTGTAAAAGCTATTTGCCCTCTGTCACCCAGCCAATCAGGATCCAGCCAAGAGAAAGCAGAGCAGGAGCCTGGCAGTTTACTCCCATCTTCTCTGAATTTCCACAACCTGGTTCAGCAGAATGTTACAGAAAATTAACTCTCCTCGGTTATTAAGAACCCCTTCCCTTCCCCCTCCCCACTAAAGAGCAATATATGATTTCAGGCTAATATTTACCCCATCACAAGCAACACCTTGTGACGTACAGGGCAAATGTACCCTGGGCATTGCACACAAATCCAGTGAAATCCCTGCTGTTCTGAACTACTCAAATGAAAGGACAGGGATGGGGTGCTGCTTGCCCATGCCTCAGTGATTCACTCCTAATGCTCATTTTGAGTAGATTTGAAATTGCTGTCAGTGTCTAAACCACCCAGCAACTAACCTTGATCTGCCCTTGCTTCACTCTCACGAGTTCACAGGTTCTCATGCTTAGCCACCTCACAGTTATTTTGTTATTGACGCTGAGGCCTGATGATGACCTCAAATCTTGCAAACCATGCAATTATGGGTTCTTTCCAAATACTTTTGCATGGTATCAGATGGTATTTCCCCTGAAATGCCTCCCTATATCTAGAGTCTTCCCTTTATATTTATTATTGCTTAACAGTACTCAGCAGTAAAGAATCCACCTGCCAATGCGGGAGACACAGGTTCAGTCCTTGGGTCAAGAAGATCCCCTGGAGAAGGAAATGGCAACCCACTCCAGTATTCTTGCCTGAGAATTACATGAACAGAGAAGCCTGGAGGGCTACAGTCCCCAGGGGCACAAAAGAGTCAGACATGACTTAGTGACTAAACAAAGACAACTCTTAGCACACACCTTCATTTATGAATAAGGCTCACTGCCACTGTCATAACCCTAGTGGGCGCTAGGACAGCCCCATCTGGTCACCCCACTCCATCCCTGCTTGGGCATTTCAAGTGTCTTTGGCCTCTCCAGTCATAACAGGCTAGGATCAATTTTCCAGTGGCAGCTTGGAAATAATAGTGTGAAATGTATATTAATACAGAAATATATTGTGAAACTGTCCTTAAACAAACAAATGAGCCACTTTAAAATATTACTGCTATAAATGACCATGACACTAGCACAGCACATATAATAAAAAATAACTGCTCAAGAGAAGCAGCTGAATTACTATAGTAATAAACCAGATGTGATTATTATCATTTAACACGGTCATTGAATACCATGAATCCCTGAAGCCATTAAAATATTTATGATTAAACATTTGCTATTCCTTATAACAGAACATATAGTTGGGTACTAAAAAACTGTTAAAGTATTATTTCAGCTAATATATGCCAGTTCTATAATAGAGGTCAACCAACATTGCCTGAATCCTTTAAAAGAGGGATGAACAGCTGCCTCTCCATAGCTCGACATATTTCAGGATGTTTATGCTAGTATTATATACTCTCCTGGTACTGGGCAGGGTGTATCAACTACACACTACTAAGGTAAAAATATGTTCCTATTCTGTATGTTCATAAACAGATGTGGGCCTTGGGGCTGTTCTGGTCATTCTTCTAGAAAGAAAGTGCATGTAGCAGATGCTTTCAAAGGCCTGCTCATATTGCCTTTTCCCTTGGTACTTGTCTTGGGCATCCTTTAGCAAGCCTGTCTCTACCATGAGGGCTTTATCCCACCAGCAGAAGCCTGAAATCCCAGGGCATTAAAGCTCCTGGAAGCAGCCCTCAGTAGTTGTGGATGGAAATTGGAGAGAAAATCAGTTTAGTTCAATTCAGTAGCTCAATCGTGTCCAACTCTTTGCAACCCCATGGACTGCAGCACACCAGGCCTCCCTGTCCATCACCAACTCCTGGAGTTTACTCAAACTCATGTCCATTGAGTCAGTGATGCCATCCAACCATCTCATCCTCTGTCGTCCCTTTCTCCTCCTGCCTTTAATCTTTCCCAGCATCAGGGTCTTTTCCAATGAGTCAGTTCTTTGCATCAGGTGGCCAAAGTGTTGGAGTTTCAGCTTCAGCATCAGTCCTTCCAATGAATATTGAGGACTGATCTCCTTTCGGATGGACTGGTTGGATCTCCTTGCAGTCCAAGGAATTCTCAAGAGTCTTCTCTAACACCAGAGATAGATTTCAAAAGAGAGGTATGTCCATAAAATTTGGCCAAGATATTTATTTACTCTTGAACTGTGGTGTTGGAGAGTAAATATCTTGGCCAAGTTTTATGGACATACCTCTCTTTTGAAATCTATCCCTTGGCCATGATCTTGATACCCTCATCTCTTCCCAGATAATTGTTTTCACTTCAAACTTGAAGTTCAGTGAAATATTAGGTGGGATTTGTTGTACTGAACAAAAGTATTACCAGAGACAAATTTAATTAGAGACACCTCTGCACTGTAAGGTCAGTCTGCCAGGATCCTTGCTTCTCATCTCTTTCCCTGTTTCTCGGCAGTTTCATTTCCATCAGCAGACGAGGGTTGTTGCCAGGAAGGGAGCTCATCCATCCACAGAGCATCCTCGTGAAAGCTCAGGAATGTCGGCCTCCGTGCAGGAAAGAAGAGATGAATGAGAATTCTTCAGCGCTACGGCCTGGAACTTACCTGGGTATTTTAATGATTCATGCTACCAGAATTGACTGCTTTTTAAAAATGAATACCAACAGTAATCACCTTTCCCTATATCTTTAGAGGCAAACATTTGACAAGAAATAAGATGCCTGAGTTGCTGAACCTTGCTATGGGACAACGTGTTGAAAAATAAAGGAGCAGGAATTTTAGAGTGAGACCTAGATTTGAGTCCCAGATCTGTTGCTGACCTGGTATATAAGTATAAAGCAAATGTTATATAACTCTTTCAAGCCTCCTACCTTGTCAGAGGCTCTATTTTCTTATATGTGAGGTGACCATTGCAATTGTATAAATTGATATTATATATATATAAACACACCATATTAGTGATATGCATTTAATAAATATGAATTTATTAGATGATGAATGAAAGGTGAGTTTACCCACACTATCATGGTGACAGTTTAATTCTTGGCATATCACCTATTGGGAACCCATTTGGCTCCCAGCAAATCTCTCTCTAGTTTCCCATCATATAATTTTGGCAGTGTTCTACACCTCTGTCATGTGGGTTCACTGGTTGCCTTTATCCTACCAAGTTATAGTTGTAGGTCAATCCTGTTCTTGCTGTGATTTCATATAGTTTAATAATCTGGACTGTGGTCTGATGTATGTACAGGAAAACTCACAAAGCCTCACAGTGGAATAAAAAAACATTTTCAAAGACTCCTCCTGGCTCAGTCAACCCTAATGAGCTATTAGGTCATTAGAGACTCTTTGCCATCAATTAATCATTAGATCAGAAACCATTCATTGATGACAGTGGGGGAATTCATCTTAAAGGGATAGTACCACTAGCATGCAAAGGAGCATTTGCTGGTATCTCTGAAAATCTGAAAAGTAGATCCATGGGTCTTTTCAACTTGTCAGTTACTCCAAAATCTGACATGAGGGCTCATCCAGTATAGCAGTTTAAATTTTCAGGTTACCTTGCCTTGGGAAGAATTTCCAATGAAAGGAGAATCAAAGGGTTGTTATAGTTTATATGTAGACATATAGCCCAGGTTGGAGAAGGAAATGGCAACTCACTCCAGTGTTCTTGCCTGGAGAGTTCCATGGATGGAGAAGCTAGGTGGGCTACAGCCCATGGGGTCACAAAGAGTTGGATACAACAGTGTGACTAAACACCACCATAGCCCAGGTGGGGTGAAACAGGCTAAAATGTCCATGTTCACATGATGTATAAGTATCACTACCTTGCCTGTGGTTTCTGTGGCTTTCTGGGGGCTTGTGTTCTTGGGGGTCTCTTCCTTCAATACGTTGTTAGCTGCTGACCTCTGGATCTTGCTTGGATCCCAAGGCTGCTCCATCTTCTCTGCCCTGTGGTCACCAGTACACCCTCAGTTTCCTTGAGAGCTTCCATAACTACTCATATAACACAATATAAAGAGACCTATGGGGGAAAAAAACAGAGAGAGAGAGACCAATGGTGACAGGTTCTGTGTATTTGTGTGCTTACATGTAGCAAGTGTTACTTAGCAATCCAGCTTGGCAGATTGCTAACTAAAAATTGAATACTGGACATCATTTTTGGTAATATTGCCTCTATCATAACCACATAAAGGTAACCTCTTTGCAGCTCTCCTCCTAAACATCAACTGCCTTGTCCCTACCCCTCAAAATACCCATCCCCTCTCTCTGCTTCTTAGGCTGCTCGCAGCACACAAAATCACTAAGCAGAGCATTTCACTAATGTTACTCCTATATTACTAAGCAGAACAATTGTCTTGGACCCCATCTAAAGGCACCAAAATTACCATCAAGTATTTGCAAAAATGAAGACTGTTCTCTCTTCTAAGACAAATTCTGTTCCAACTAACAGATGATTTATCTGCAGGTATTTGTGACATTGATGTAAGTAATCAAAGATCATGCTCATTAATGATTGATTATGGTTTTTTAAATTATTTTCAGAAATTGTGTTGGAGAGCTTCATTACCTACCACTGCATCCACCAAGACACTGTACTTTATGGACTGAACCATGGTCTCCTAAGCGCAGTTTTGTTGGATGGCAGGTGAAGTCAAATTGGAGAAGGCAATGGCAACCCACTCCAGTACTCTTGCCTGGAAAATCTCATGGATGGAGGAGCCTGGTGGGTGCTGTCTGTGGGGTCGCACAGAGTCGGACACGACTGAAGCGACTTAGCAGTTTAGCAGCAGATAAAGTCAAAGTTTGTGGGAATTTCATTTCTGAAATTATCATGAACGAATATAATACAATTCCCAATGGATAAATACTTATTTAAAAATTCTTCCTGGCTCTCTTTAAATGAAAGTAAATGTTATTACCTTTCATAAACTGATAAGAATGCTTTGGGGGAGAATTCTGCTGCTGAAAATGTCTAAGGCTCAATGGAGAGAATGAGTCCTCTTTATCAGTGGGTAGAACCAAGCTGTCAGATCCTTTCTGCCCTACAGAAGCTGATGTTTGATAAAGACTCAATTGCTAGTAACTTTTACTTGAGAGAGCCTATTAATTTTATTTCACTATCTCCAAATTTACTTTAATGTTCTACAGACGACATTACTATTTAGTTATTTATATTAAAAAAAGAACTATCTGGTTCTCCAATGTTAATTTCTTTGGTAATCCTGGGGTGGTACTGAGCAATAATGACAATAATCAGTTTCCAATTTTTAAAATTAATTAATTTATTTATTTTACTTTACAATGTTGTATTGGTTTTGTTATACATTGACTTGACTCTGGCATGAGTGTACATGTGTTCCCCATCCTGAACCTACCTTCCTCCCTGTACCATCCCTCTGGGTCATCCCAGTGCACCAGCCCTGAGCACCCTGTATCATGCATCAAACCTGGACTGGCGATTCATTTCATATATGATATTTTACATGTTTCAGTGCCATTCTCCCATACCATCCCACCCTCGCCCTCTCCCGCAGAATCCAAAAGACTGTTCAATACATCTGTGTCTCTTTTGCTGTCTCGAATACAGGGTTATCATTACCTTCTTTCTAAATTCCATATATATATATAAATATACTGTATTGGTGTTTTTCTTTCTGGCTTACTTCACTCTGTATAATAGGCTCCAGTTTCATTCACCTCGTTAGAACTGATTCAAATACATTCTTTTTAATAGCTGAGCAATATTCCATTGTGTATATGCACGCATCTTTCTTATCCATTCATCTGCTGATGGACATCTAGGTTGCTTCCATGTCCTGGCTATTATAAACAGTGCTGTGATGAACATTGGGGTACACGTGTCTCTTTCAATTCTGGTTTCCAGGTATGCCCAGCAGTGGGATTGCTGGGTCATATTATAGCAGTTCTATTTCCAGTTTTTAAAGGAATCTCCACACTGTTTTCCATAGTGGCTGTACTAGTTTGCATTCCCACCAACAGTGTAAGAGGGTTCCCTTTTCTCCACACTCTCTCCAGCATTTATTGCTTGTAGACTTTTGGATAGCAGCCATTCTGACTGGCGTGAGATGGTACCTCATTGTGGTTTTGATTTGCATTTCTCTGATAATAAGTGATATTGGGCATCTTTTCATGTGTTTGTTAGCCATCTGTATGTCTTCTTTGGAAAAATGTCTGTTTAGTTCTTTGGCCCACTTTTTGATTGGGTCGTTTATTTTTCTGGAATTGAGCTGCAGGAGTTGCTTGTGTATTTTTGAGATTAATTCCTTGTCCATTGCTTCGTTTGCTATTATTTTCTCCCATTCAGAAGGCTGTCTTTTCACCTTGCTTATAGTTTCCTTTGTTGTACAGAAGCTTTTACTTTTAATTAAGTCCCATTTGTTTATTTTTGCTTTTATTTCCAATATTCTGGGAGGTGGGTCATAGAGGATCCTGCTGTGGTTTATGTCGGAGAGTGTTTTGCCTATGTTCTACTCTAGGAGTTTTATAATTTCTGGTCTTACGTTTAGATCTTTAATCCATTTCCAATTTTTTTTTTTTTTCAACACAGATTTCACTTCCTGTGGGAGCAATGCAGGGGACCATTGTACCTTAACTCATTTATTCTCATAGTGCCCCCATGAGGCAGGTATTATACATGCATGCTAAGTCACTTCAGTCCTGACCAACCCTTTGTGACCCTGCGGACTGTAGACTGCCAGGCTTCTCTGTCCATGGGATTCTCCAGGCAAGAATACTGGAGTGGGTTGCCATTTCTTCCTCCAGGAGATCTTCCCAACCCATGGATCAAATTTGAGTCTCCTGCAGCTCCTGTGTTGCAGGCTGATTCTTTACCCCTGAGATAGATCAGGTTTTCCCAGGAGGCGTTCCTGTAATCCCTTGTTATTCTGCCTGACACATTTCATGGTAAATGTTTACCCATCTGTTGGCCTCGCTAGATCAGTGCAGTCAGGAACTATGCCTGTTTTGTTACCTGTTATCCACTGTACCTAACTTAGCACCTGGCATAGGGTAGGTCCCTAACAAGTTTTTGTTGACTGACAGGCTGGATCAGCGAATCAGTTTGGAGAGGAATAACTCACTCAAGCCCACTGCGTAAGAAGTGGAACCGAGACACAAACCCATGGCTCTAAACTCTCAAGTCCAAGCTCTTAAATGTCATATAGAAGTTTCCTCCATCCCATGCCTAGTGCCCAAACAAAAACAGTATGTCAATCTGAGCAATAACATGGTAATTAAAGCTCCGTGCCAGAGCATTCTTTATCACTGGGGAAAGGTTGAGTTCTTTCAGGGCTCTGTCTAAAGAGCTGTGTACTTGTCATGGTGTGAAGTGTTGAAGGAAAAAAAGAGATAGAGCCTATCCTTAAGAAGATGGCAATGTCATGCACTGGGGTGTTGCCACCCTGAGGGGTGTAAGGAGAACCCCACCCCCACCCCTGATGTCTCCAGAAGCACCCCAGGCCAAGCCTCCTCCCGACTGTGGTCAAAGCTCTGAAGAAATCCATTTAATACTCCAAAGTCTGGCCTTGAGAAAATCTTAATGTTCCAGATACAAAAGGGTGGAGTAGGCTGAGATGATGCAGAATTGAGGGTGGTGGGGGTGTGCAGAAACTCTTTTCTTAAATGAAAAGCCAAAATAAAATAAATAAATGAAAACATAAATCACAGTGTCTTCTCTGGGCTCCTGGCTGGAGGAAAACAAATTAGAAAGGGCTTGAATGAAAGGAGTATTGAAGAAGCTTGACTTGAATTAAGTGGTTATATATTTTAAAAGCACTTTGTTGGGTCCTGTAAAAATAGCAAATAAAAAGGTAGTAATATCCCTTGGCTCTTAGAGGCAAACACCAGTAATAAAGTAGGTTTGGGTCGGGGTGGATTTAAGAGAATAAACTTCAGGAGAAGGGAAAAGAAAAGCATTGGGCTTAGAAACACTTTCATTTCTCCCTTAATAATTAATGATGAGGTGCTCTGTTTTCAAATAGACATAATGTGTCTTTCTAACACCACTCACTTGCCTCTTAAAATGGCCCCAAATAAAATTTAAGGACATAAGTTGAATTTTTTTTCTTTTGACAGGCAACCTAAAAGAGTGATTTCAGAGCTATCGTATACATATAATTTAGAGTCCCTTTTACAATCCCTTTATACATAGCCTGAGAAAAATTTCAATGAAAATTGTCACAAGCATCTACCCCAGTTTTCAACAGCCAATTTGCAACTCCTTTTTTGACCAGTTGTATTGTTATCAATTTAAAAATAAACCTTAGCTGGAGAACTTAAGTATTTTTACAAATATAGAGGCTTGAGCAATGAGTCTTACAAAAATGGCCGTGGAAGAAAATAACATGAGAAAAGTTACCAGGAACGAGCTCAATGAACTTTCTCCTTGTTAAGAAATGTTTAAATCCTTTTGTTTGTAAATGGCAGGTGGGTTGTACAATTCCAATGTAATTTCAGAAAGCCATCTTCTGAATGTAATAAACATGTCTGCAATAATAGGATTCAGAAAATAGCAAAATGCATTCCAGACTCCCTTTGAATGTGCATACAGAACAGAGAATTTAGCTATAATTGGCCATAATACAGTTATGGACAGCAAATGACACACTGTGGATTTGGGTGATGGTGCAGCTCTGATTAGGGATGGCGCATTTCAGCTGAATATCAGAATAAAATAGTCAGTGTACGGTGACACAGCACCTTTTCTGCCTCCTTCCCTCCCTTCCCTCATCCTCCCTTTCCTTCCTCCCCTGCCTTCTTCCCTTCCTCCCTTTTTACTTCCTCATTTTATTCCCTTCCATTTAACTGAAGTATCATAACTTCAACTAGAAAACTTACTGTTACTCAACTAATCAACTGTCAGCCAGAACGCCATTGTTTTCAGAGACTAACAGTTGTATGGAAAGGGGGGAAGTAAGAGCCCATGGTGAATCGACTTTTGGAGAACTAGATGTAATTTGAATCAAGAATTATAATAGGAAATAAACCATTACAATAAACAAGGAAACATGTACACAATTACTTTCATGGTGTAATTTTATTCACTCTAGTTGAGAAAATAAAGAGGTAATACTGACCGTAGCACCTGGGTATTTAATGCAAACTGTAAAATCTATTATATTAAACAAAGTCAAAAGCGATGTGAAAGATCTTGAATCTATTCAAGGCATGCACCTCATTACAGACTTAGCAAATTAAAACACAAATAGGATTAGAAAAGAATAATGTAACAATCTCCCACTACGGTCCCTAGAGCATTAAGTCATAAATTGGGTTTGCATTAAATTGTGCCTGCAGTATTGAATTCAGGGAAAGAGCTGTGGGCTGGAGATAAACCATGCTGGGCTGCTCACCAACTTTGGCAAAGCTATGTGTTTTCTGAGACGTGTAGTAAATTTGTTAGAATATAGCAGGTCCGCAAAAAAAAAAAAAATGAGCACTTCATATCTTAATTAAAAAAATGTCGGTGTCACGCCATATGTGGTCTGCAGAGATATAAATGCAGACAAAAATCCACATGTGAAATGGAACTGCGGTATCCACGGGTGTATATAGAGGGCTATTCCAGTAAATGCATTGCTTAATACAGACAAAATGTTTCTTTTTTCTTTTTCTTTGAAAACTCTCAACACAGAGTTTTTGATGCATTTGTTTTGTTTTTATTTATTTGTTTGATTTTGCAAAATAAGAAAGAAAAGGAGAAAGCAAATCATCCTTTTTTAGAGAACACATGGGCTTTTAGATCATTCCAAGGAATGTTTCTTTCATCCTATATGAAGATGAGACCTTAACTATTCTGGCTCTTCCATAGAAAATTACATATGACTTCATTTTTAAAGGCAAGTACGTGTACTTAAATCAGGTTTTCAAGTGATTCACATTGAAAAACCACTGTCCATATTCCTTCCATTCTGGCTTACTCTAGTTTGTTTCCTAACCCCTGGGCTGCTGCTGCTGCTGCTGCTAAGTCACTTCAGTCTTGTCTGACTCTGTGACCCCATAGACGGCAGCCTACCAGGCTCCCCCTGTCCCTGGGATTCTCCAGGCAAAAACACTGGAGTGGGTTGCCAGACAGGGAGGCTAAATCAGGAAAGAGGAAATGCTTCTAATTATTTGTTGGAGAAGGAAATGATAACCCACTCCAGTACTCTTGCCTGGACAATCCCACGGAGGGAGGAGCCTGGTGGGCTACAGTCCATGGGGTCGCAAAGAAATGGACATGACTGAGCTACTTCACTTTCTTTCTTTCTTTCTAATTATTTGTATGGTGCCCTTATGTTAATTCCTTATGTTGATACCAGCTGACTCTTTGCAAATGGACAGGTAAAGGCAGAAAGCAGACTGGTGGTCCTGTTGCTCTGTCCAAGGGCAGGACTGTTTTCTCTGACTTCCTAAGGCTGTTAAGAGAATTAACAAAAACCAAGTAAAATGTACAAAAATGTTAGCCTTCCTGTTATTACTTCATCACTGAGTATAAGTCACAGAAACAAGCTATGCAAGGCCACCAGCCTTCACTTTCCCCCAGTGGAAGGGTGACCTTCTGGCTCTGTGATGTGTGCAGGAACTTCTCAGTTCTGTGGTGAAAGGGATCCAGACCTCCCTGAGCAGGGAAGTCCACGGGCCTCTTCCTCACCAGCCACTCTTTCTCCTTCCTCCCTGCTGGTTCCCATCCTCTCCCTCCCAGCCCTCGCAGCTGTCCTTGCCTCCCAGCGAAGGGTTTCTACAACCCACTCAGTAGCAGTCTGTTTAAACCAGCATTGTCTATTTTTAAGAGCTATTTTGAAAGTCTAAATGGCTCCCATTTTGGCTTTAGTAAGACAAATATGGGCTAAAACACGCAATGCCCCTTAAGTATGATGGATACCCCGGACCTGCTGGAGTTTCCCAGAGCCACAGACTGGCTTGTCGTGGTGGCAATTTTTTTGCCATGTTATTTATGTGGTGGTTTTACTTCTAATTATGGCTTATGATGGCTGTTAGTGCTGAGCAGTAAGAGAGCAAACTGCATTGTGCTGCTATTTAACTCCAGCCTATAAAACGGGTGATAAAGCCAAGCGCTTTAAACCAAAACAAAACCCTCCAAAAATGTTACTTTCTGTGACAAGCTCACATTTGTGACTGCCATTCTGAGGCTGGAAACTTTCACTGAAGAAGTGCTTGGAGGCAGGTGACTCCTGAGGCCTGGGAACCTCAAATCTCAGCTCCGGCTTTATTCTTAAGTCATCCTTTATTGTAGACAAAACAACCCTGGACCTCGGATGTAATTAACACATGCCAGGTTTAATCAGGACCAGGGTACTTGTTGTTTGGAAACTAATGAAAGCAAATAGATGTTACTTAACACCATACATAATGAAAGATCTTTTGTGGTCCTCAATTTTGATTACCATTTTTTGATGCTAAGAAGAATGCCACTTGGTGTGTGTATAAACAAAGAAGATAAATGGCTGGGATGAGAATGAGTTGTCTGTAATCTGATTAAAGCGATAGAGCTGGCTCCTAGGAGAACCGCATTGGGGTTTAATGATTGGTTTGTTGTTCTTAATATGTCTCATGTTCACTCTTAAAGAAATCAAGAAAAATGTTAAGAGGTTACTGATATTTCATTCTGGCATTGGGCTGTCAGAGCTTCTGACAGGAAAAGAGCATTCCGTGACTGGAACCCAATGTCCAGCCATGTACGTTAATTTGCCCAAATGCTATTAGGAGGCATTTAAAACTGAAATCTGCCCCTTTCACCCACTCTGCTGGCAGAGCCATCACAGACGAGGCAAGAACAGGCTTGTATTTGTTGAAGTTGCGATGTGCGTAAACATCTGAGAAATGCTACTCATCTTCTGTTTTGTTAGTTCCTTTTCCTTCTTGACAAAATGCTTCTGATTTCTGGAAGATATCTGCTAGTGTTTGGATAATAAATACATCATTTAAAAACTCAGGAATACTCTAGCCTGTTGGGATATTAGGGGGAAAACTCACATGCATTCTTGAGCTCTGCAGGTGCTCATGATGGTTGAATGTAATATTTGCTCCTCCGCTCCTGCCTTTTGGTGAGTTCTGCGATCCTGTGAGTGAGCGAGTGCACACATGTGTGTATGTGTGTGCGTTCGTGCACACCATCACTCATAAGTGAGTGGTCCTGCAAATTCAAGTTGGTCTAACAACTTGAACAACGGAGAGAGAGCTGACTTTGTGCGTTGTGTGCTACCTCTAGAATACAATCAACATAAGTTCTCAGGTATCTGACAGATTTCAGGATGTCCTCAGTGGTGCTCTTTGGACATGACTCGGTGACTGTACAACAACAGCAACAGTGATGGTCAGCCAGTGCGATCTTGGCTGCCTTTAGAACTCCACACGGAGTAATTGGATTCCAGATGGACAGGAATTGGATTACTCTGCTTATTTTAAACCAGTAATCCGAATGACTTTGAGTCCTCTAGTATCATTTCATCAAATACATATTTGAGCACCCACTGTGCTACTGTCCCATTTTACAGATGAGAAAACTGAGGTTCAGAGAGTTTAAGTAACTTCCAAGTAGTTAGTCTGTAGCTTAGTCTCAATTCTGAACAAAATCTGATTCTCAAGTTCACCTTCTTTCTACCACCCTATCAATAGACCAATAGTTAAACCTCCATGTTTCAAGAAGCAGTAAATGTCTCTATCTGGTCTCTCTTCTTGATAAGGCCTATGAATCTGACAGAAACTGGTGACTGGCCCTCTCCCATGTGAGGGCTGGAGCCTGGCCTGCTGGCTCCCCACACCTAGGCAGGTGGGATGTGATTTCCAGGTACTTTTCAGTTCCCTGGTGTGTCGGCCTCTTCTTTCCTTCACAGACAGCCATTGACTTCAGTCACTTCCCAACAGACTGAGGTTGAATTCCGCAGGGACACAGGAAGGACATGAGTTGGAAATGACCTGTGAGCCAGTCCTCTTCATGTCTTTCCGAAGCCTCCTTCTTCTCCTGCCAGCCCATTCTAGAGCCATGTGGTCGTGCACTGGTAGCCCCACTCAAGAGCGGAGAGAGGAAATGAAGGATGGTGAGAAGCAAAACCATGGCTGTGCTATTTATTATGCCTCTGACTTAAAAAATGATGGAGAAGGAGACTGGAACTGAACTGTCATTTCTCTTAGAAAATGCTGGCAGTCATTTTAGTGGCAGTTTTTGGGCATCTGAATGTATTAGCTAAACGCTATCTGGCAGGGTCAGGTCGGCAAGCCGCTTCACCTCTCTGGGCCTCAGTTTCCTCTTCTGCACCAGACGTACATGGAGACATACATGTGACTTCCTGGGGAAGCAGCGAGGTGTAGGGCAGGTCTGCTTCTCTGGAGTCAGCTGATGCTCTGAATCTTAGTTCAGTCACTCAGTCCTGGCATAAGGTGTGCAGCCCGGGGTCAGTTATTCAACTTCTCTGAAGCTCAGTTTCTACCTCTGTGAAATGGGGAAAAGAGTCCCCCTCAAAGTGTCATTAAAGCATGCACGCTCCATCATGTCTGACTCTTTGAAATCCTATGGACTGTAGCCTGCCAGGATCCTCTGTCCACGGAATTTTCCAGGTAAGAATATTGGAATGAGTTGCCATTTCCTACTCTAGCAGATCTTCCTGACCCAGGGTTGGAACCCATGTCTCTTGTGTCTCCTGCATTGGCAGGCGGATTCTTTACCAGTAGCGCCACCTGAGACACTCAAAGGGTCATTAAGAGGTTTAGTATGGTTAACGCATGCACAGCTTCTGGAGAAGGCATTTCCCCAGGACTGGAAGGAAGAATGGGTGAGTAGGATTATTTGAAGGCTAGTGAGGGAGAATAACTAGTCTCTGAAGATGTACCGGCTAGGAGGGCCTGGGGGTGGGACATGGGGCTCTAGGTGACCCTTCCCAAAGGAGGAGAAAATGAAGTAACTGTTAGTAGCAGGGCAGAAAACAGGGCACCTGGATGCCAAGCTTCATCAGGAACGTTGCCTTAGGTGGGGAAAAACAACAACAACAACAAATCTCGAAACACTCTTGCCTCCCTGCCTACTGCTTTTCATTTCTTAACTCCTTATTTTTAATGAAGACAGGAAGGTTTACAATTTTGACAGTTCCATTTATTTCTACCATTTTCATCTAAAACAGTACAATGAACAACAATTATTCCACCTGGGTTTTAACTGCAGTTGGATAAATGTCAGTATTAAATAAACATGTTCTGTGTACTCTGTGTTGTCTCTTCTGTTCCCTAATTGTCCATCTGTCTGTACTTTTCTTTATCACCAGTCATCAAACTAGTCCTCTGTCCTTCCTTCTCGTTCTCATCCTTCATCTTCACAGTGGGTCACAGGAAAATACAGAATAGGGACACAGTTGAGCCGTAGGTGCTGAACCATGTGCATGAAGCAACCCAGAGAGCAAATCTTTCCCAGAAGGGGGCGAGGAGGATCCCAGTGAAGGAGAGGGATGCCTTCCATTCCTGGGCTCACTGCCCAATGCCTCCAGGCCACTGGTGGGCATCCTAGGCGGGGAAGCTGACCTGTCCCTATCGGTGCCCAGTGGAGACTAGAGGATCATGCACCTGAGCAAGAGAAATGAGATGACCCCATTCTCTCAGGGTTCCTCCTTAGGTGTCACTCACCCAGCGGAGCTGGGACTCAATGAAACCAATAAAGCAACAGGAGCTTTCTTTGTATAATCATGGTCAAATATTTACATTTGTTTAAAGTTTGCTTCTATTGGATTTTTTTTGTAATTCATATCTATTTCTAAAATAAATCTGAATCTCTCTTATAAGTAAACATAGTTAAAAAGAGAAACAAGAACAAAAAAGAAAGAAAGAAAGTAGGAAAGAAAGAAAGTAGAACTGAAGTTCCTGAAAAGGAGCAGAGGCACTGGATGTTCCCAGTCATCTGAGATGAGATCATCTGAACCATAGGCAGGGCTCTGAGCTAAGGCAAAAGAAAATCTGGGGCGACAGACTTCATTTCATCTGACAAAATAAAGCAGGGGCGGGGGTGCATCTTTTTTTTCTGCTGAGTCACTGATTCCTGGAACAACACAGGGAGGAATTTATTACCTGGTTTCTTGTATAAGTGAATGTTGGATGACCAGTTGCACAGAGCCTACAAATAGAACCTTACGTAAAGACAAAAAAAAAAGTGACATGGACCACTGCCCCTTTCTGAAAGGATGACAAAGCCAGATCCAATATTTGCCACTACATTTTATTTTATTTTAATTAATTTATTTATTTTAATTGGAGGCTAATTACTTTACAATATTATGGTGATTTTTGCCATACATTGACATGAATCAGCCATGGGTATACACGTGTCCCCCATCCTGAACCCCTCTCCCACCTCCCTCCTCATCCCATCCCTCTGGGTTGTCCCAGTGCACTGGCTTTGAGTGCCCTGTTTCATGCATCAAACTTGGACTGGTGATCTATTTCACATAGATAATATACATGTTTCAGTGCTATTCTCTCAATTCACCCCACCCTCACCTTGTACAGAGTCCAAAAGTCTGTTCTTTATATCTGTGTCTCTTTTGCTGTCTCACATATAGGGTCATCTTTACCATCTTTCTAAATTATACATATATATGTGTGTGTGTGTGTGTTAACATACTGTATTGGTGTTTTTCTTGCTGACTTACTTCACTCTGTATAATAAGCTCCAGTTTCATCCACCTCATTAGAACTGATTGAAATGTGTTCTTTTTAATAGCTGAGTAATATTCCATTGTATATATGTACCACAGCTTCCTTATCCATTTGTCTGCCTATGGACATCTAGGTTGCCTCCATGTCCTGGCTATTATAAACTGTGCTGCGATGAACATTGGGGTACACGTGTCTCTTTCAATTCTGGTTTCCTCGGTGTGTATACCCAGCAGTGAGATTGCTGGGTCTTGTGGAAATTCTATTTCCAGTTTTTTAAGGAATCTCCACACTGTTCTCCCCAGTGGCTGTACTAGTTTGCATTCCCACCAATAGTGTAAGAGGGATCCCTTTTCTCCACACCCTCTTCAGCGTTTATTGTTTGTAGACTTTTTGATAGTAGCCATTCTGACTGGCATGAGATGGTACCTCATTGTGGTTTTGATTTGCATTTCCCTGATAATGAGTGATGTTGAGCATTTTTTCATATGTTTGTTAGCCATCTCTGTGTCTTCTTTGGAGAAAATTCTGTTTAGTTCTTTGGCCCATTTTTTGATTGGGTCTTTTACTTTTCTGGTATTGAGCTGCATGAGCTATTTGTATATTTTTGAGATTGATTCTTTGTCAGTTGTTTCATTTGTTATTATTTTCTCCAACTCTGAAGGCTGTATTTTCACCTTGCTTATAGTTTTCTTTGTTGTGCAAAAGCTTTTAAGTTTAATTAGGTCCCATTTGTTTATTTTTGCTTTTATTTCCATTACTCTGGCAGGTGGGTCATAGAGGATCTTGCTGTGATTTATGTCGGAGAGTGTTTTGCCTATGTTTCCTCTAGGAGTGTTATAGTTTTTCATCTTACATTTAGATCTTCAATCTGTTTTGAGTTTATTTTTGTGTATGATGTTAGAAAGTATTCTAGTTTCATTCTTTTACAGGTGGTTGACCAGTTTTCCAAGCACCATTTGTAAAAGGGATTATCTTTTCTCCATTGTATATTCTTGCCTCCTTTGTCAAAGATAAGTTGTCCATAGGTACGTGGATTTATCTCTGGGCTTTCTATTTTGTTCCATTAATGTATATTTCTGTCTTTGTGCCAGTACCATACTGTCCTGATGACTGTAGCTTTGTAGTATAGTCTGAAGTCAGGCAGGTTGATTCCTCCAGGTCCATTGGTCACTACATTTTAGATTGGACTCAACATTATCCTTTAAAAAATAATCACTTTTAAAATAAATTTTTCCTATATAAAAAGTGATATGAGTGTATTGTAGGGAACTTGTCAATTACAGATTAAAAACAGAGAAAATGATAACTCCTCCACTTAGGTAACCACTATTAACATTTCCATCTTTTCTATCTATGCATAGACACACATGTCTACTTTACAAAAATAAATAATTACACATAATGTTTTGTGAAACTTTTTTAAATTTAATCATATAACATAAACACTTCCCACTCCATAAATCTCTCTACAACATCACTTTGAATGCTTGCAATATTGTATTGGTATCAGTACTATAGAATACATCAAGAAGATAGTATTGCAATATATTTGGCCAATTCCTTCTGTGCTAAATATTTGAATATCTAACATTTCACCTTTATAAATAATTCCATAGTGATCATCTGGGGCTAACTGTTCTCCAGGGATCCTCTGTGACTAACTGTGTTTCAGCGAGGGACAGCCAGTTCATTCAAGGTCACTGTGCTCTAGAGGTCAATGAATTACTTGCCTGATGACTTGTGGGCACAACCTGCATGTACCTTTTGTACTCTTCTAGGCAGGAAGGAGGAAAGAGTGATGGGAACCCACAGTCTTGATTAGAGAGTATTTCCTGGGATGCTTCAAGAAGGGAATAGAATTCTTTGTTTTTGTCTCTATGGACCTGTAGTCTCAGGGAAGAATGGAGACAGAGAAGACAGAGTGGGGATCACTGCAGAAACAGACATATGGGATTCATACTGGCCACGGATTAGATCCCTAATGTTCCCTGATGGGGAGGGTTCCAATTTCCCTAGATGTGCTGCTTTACCTGAGGGTTTGCTCACAGCAGGAGCATGGTGGCCTGGGGTAGAGGTGGAATGCATTTGGATAGTCTTGCTTGTATGTAGTAAGTTTGTTGCTCTGAAAAAGGACACAGTGGGGGAAGGAGAGGGTAGGATGATATGAGAGAATAACACCGAAACATATGCATTACCATATGTAAAATAGATAGCCAGTGGGAATTTGATGTATGATGCAAGGAACCCAAAGCCAATGCTCTATGACAACGCAGGGAGGTGGGATGGGGAGGGAGGTAAGTGGAGGCGGGGCAGGAGGGGGAAGGAGGGGACAAAGGTGTATCTAATGCTAGTTCATGCTGATTTTTGGCAAAGCCCACCACCATATTGTAAAGTAATTATCCTCTAATTTAAAAATAATAATAATAATAAAGGGGGGGAGGTGCATAGCATTTAGAAGTGGTTCTCCCTCTCCACAATTCAGAAGATTCGAAGGTGGTTTGTGATCTAAGCACCAAGATTGAAACTGCCTCCAAGGAGCCATACACATATCCTACTTCCCATTCCTTCAGGTTTGCCCTAAGCATGGTAGTCCCTAGTGGACCTCAGATAGAAGAGAATTTATATGTTTGAGCACTGATAAGGAAGATTTTTCTCTGAATAATGGGATATAGTAGCAAAGTGAAAGTCGCTCAGATGTGTCCGACTCTACGACCCCATGGAATTCTCCAGGCCAGAATACTGGAGTGGGTAGCCTTTCTCTTCACCAGGGGATCTTCCCAACCCAGGGATCGAAGCCAGGTCTCCCACATTGAAGGCAGATTCTTTACCAACTGAGCCATAATGGAACCCCAAGAATACCTTAGTGGGTAACCTATCCCTTCTCCAGCAGATCTTCCTGACCCAGGAAATGAACCGGGATCTCCTGCGTTGCAGGCAGATCCACACAGCTACAGTATGTCCCCAAGCATGTTTATGTGTTCACACACATCCAATAACTTCACACTAAGTACATGTGAGTAGGCTTAATTTAATTATTACAAATCTGAACTTATTGTAATCATATTCCCAGCACTGTTTTTTTTTTCCCTAAATGTTTTTTGTTTTCTAGATTGTACTTCAACCCCGAAGGACATACTTTTGAGAAAATACTTTGTTAAAGACATTTTTGGAGCAACTTTTATTATTCATTAGTGTGTTTCAAAGTGAACTTGAACAGAAATGCTTTTTGCTAAAGTAAAAATACATCTGTTCTATGATCTAATTGTACAATTGGTTAGGATTTTTATCTATCAGTTCAAAGGGAAACTTGGTTTCAGTGAATTTGTTTTTAATAAAACTGTGTTATCTATGATAAATATATTTCACTTTGTTCAAATGGATTTGATTGGGGAAACATATTGAGCAGAAGAACTGGTAGAGCTTAATTTCATTGCTTTGAGAAAACGTATTGAATGCTGGTTTGAATTAAATTCTATTTGTTTTAATAAAAGTGTATTGGCCTGAGTGTACATATATTTGTTTTAGTGGCAGTGCATTGGATCCAATAAAACTATATTGGCTTCACTGCTTATGTCTCCTTTTCAGTGAAAATGGATTGAATGGGAAAATGAAATAGGCATGAAGCAGCCAGCCCCAAGGTCTCTGCTTGGTAAGAATATCCAGATAACTGGGAGGGAGTGGGTTTCCATAGACTTTATATCAAAATACGCTTTTAAATTTAAATACCTTTTACCATCAAGGACTCAAATGTGAGACTGAATTGCCACCATAAAGAGTGCAATTTTCTGAAGCAGCCCTTTCCGTGGACAAGTTATGGGGCTGTCCAGGACAACAGAGGAAGAAATTTTACAAAAGCCAAGAGCAGGTTTGTCAACATCTCTTAAGCTTTATGTGGGCCTCATTGGTTTCAATAAGAGGCTGTCTACTAGGCATCCCTAAGATCCTTCAATGGGAAGAAAAGAGGTTGTGAATGCTCCCTAAGGATGGTGCTGGCCCATCAACACTGCAACAGGTCTGACTTTGAACTGATTAAAAAAAAAAAAGGGGAAGAATTGGAATAAATGTTACCCTGAGACACACATCAGAATTGCCAGACTTCTCATGGCCCCTCAGAGAGGAGTCAGCTCTGCAGAGTGAGTTGACGCTAGCTCTGCTATCAGAGATTGGTGGCCTGTGCAAAGTGCCCTGACCACACTATGTAAGCATGCATGGGTCCCAGCCACCCAAGTCCGCAGATACCCTTCTGCACAGATGTCCTGACCCAAACAAAGACTGAAGTTAAAATAATGAGGATTAATAATACTATCAGCTGTCATTCTTATGTGAGTTTCTACTTAGAAACTATGTGCTCTGAATTGTTTTTTTCTTCCATAAGATGAACCTGACCTGACTCTTCTTCCCAGTTTCATTTAGCCTTGATGAGAAGTAAATGCAAATACTACTTTCACTAACACCTTTGCTCCAGCAAAATGTGTTAACAAGCTCTATACTTCAACCTTCCCATGATTAGCTGCTAATTCCCAATGAATATCATTACCAAGGAACTCTAAACCTTTGGGGTATAGCTGCTCATTTTTTGAATGCCTAAATTCTTACAAGATCCTACAAGGTTAAGAGAGCAAAATTGATTCACGGATTTTTTTCCCCTGAAATATTCTCAATTATATACTGGAAGTCAAGAATAAAATGGATTTTGTGATTTTAAAAATTTGCTGTGCTGTTCTTGGAGACAGCAAGTGGTTTACTTGATCAGAATGTGGTATTGATCCACCACATTATCAAAACTTAATGTGGGGCTGAGTGTACCAGTTTCAAAAAGGAAATAGCAACATGTAACTTAATTCACTGTCCTAACAAGGGAGTTTACAAATGGTAATGCTAGGATATTTTTGTATAAAAAAATATACAGAAACTTACAGTATTTTGTGAAGGCTTATTGTTGGATTTTGAGGATGGCTGTGAAGAGAGACCAAATTTATCTGGGAATGGGAAAATCTCATGTAGATCTGCAGGGTCTCCCTGACTGTGGGCTTAAAAAAAAAAAAGCACATCTACTGGGGTGGGGGGAACCAATTAGAAATAGACATTCTCTTGGCAAGACCAATGAGAAAAAGACAGCCTTCAGGCTTCTGCAAAACCAATGAGAAAACGTACCCTCTGAAATTATCTGGACAATGATTTTAGGAAACCCCAGAAGCTGAGTAGGATAGCGAGACAAAGAAAAGAGGCAGTTAACCAAGGGTTTTCTATTAAGCAAGTGACCATTGATGTCAACTGCAGATTGATCCAATGTGGCGATCGGGGAGGTGGCATGGAGCCTGTGTCTTAGAGTTGTCCCACTCAAGGGAAGCTGTGGTATTTATGTATTAGCACCAGTGCATATACCAACTCCCATTCTCACCGATTGAGATGCTCCTGGGGAGCCTCAATCTTCTGGTGTATGCACCCTGCCAGCTGACCACAGAGCAGGCTCTGACCACCAGAAAAAGCTTAGGGCAAGGAACACAGTTGGAAGCAGTTGGGTTGAGGGTAAGGATGAGGCACTGACAAGAACTGCTCTCCCTGTGAAGCTCATTTTACAGATGAGTAAACTGAGACATGGAGGTTAAGTAGTATTCCCCATGACACAGCTACTAAGCCAGAGAGGCAGAATGCAAATACAACCAGTTTCACTTGAAAGTCAGTGACTTAACCACTTAGCTATACTGTCTTGGCCATGCTGTCCAGCTGAAGAGGTTGCCATGCCTTCCAACACTTGCAAATCGTGCCTTGTGGAGGCTGGCATTGCATCGGGGTGGGGACTGAGTGTGGCAGGGAGAAGGGCATTGGAAGGGCTATAGTGTCTGAGCTTCTGCTTCTAGCAGTGGCCAGAGAGTGATCTATCAAAGGGTAAACTGAACCTTAGTATCTACGTATCTGTTTACTAGATGTCAAGCTCAACTTGTCCTGTGGTTCAATTTAGTTCAGTCACTCAGTTGTGTCAGACTGTTTGCGATCCCATGGACTGCAGCAAACCAGGCTTCTCTGTCCATCACCAACTCCTGGAGTTTACTCAAACTCATGTCCATCGAGTCGGTGATGCCATCCAACCATCTTTTCCTCTGTTGTCCCCTTCTCCTCCCGCCTTCGATCTTTCCCAGCATCAGGGTCTTTTCAAATGAGTCAGTTCTTCGCATCAGGTGGCCAAAGTATTGGAGCTTCAGCTTCAGCATCAGTCCTTCCAGTGAATATTCAGGACTGATTTCCTTTAGGATGGACTGATTGGATCTCTTTGCAGTCCAAGGGACTCTCAAGAGTCTTCTCCAACACCACAGTTCAAAAGCATCAATTCTTCGGAGCTCAGGTTTCTTTATATCCTTGAAAATGACCATATCTTTGTAAATAACCATATGACATAATTTGCAGTGAGCCACAGGGGTCCTAGCTAACTCAAGATTCTACCAGCCCCCTCCCCGGTTGTTCCCCTTTTCAAGTTCACCCTTTTGCAGTCAGCTTTTCCATTTCAGCTGCACTTGCATTCTGCTAGCTGCTTTGCAAAGTAAGTTATGATGACTCTGTGCTATAAAATAAAACAGCAATCCTCACAGCTGTTTTGACTCCATTTAATGAAATGGTGGTGACATCTGAATGTCACTATTGCAGAGAGGCGGATGGGTTGTTGTGGTTGCTCAGAGTGGAAAGATCAGTATTATTCCCTAAGCTAATAGCTCATGTGACAGTTCTGTGGTTATCATTGTTCTGTGTCAGCCCGTGGTTGCTGCTAGGTCCCTCTTACTAGGGTGAGGCTTCAGGTGTAGCATCAGATCTCTAGCTATTTCTCATTACCTATAAATACAAATGGACAGCCAGGGTAGAGTGGATGCAGGCAGTATCGTGAAGACGAGTAAGATTTGTCAGTGGACAGAAGCACTCAACTAACAATTCCTGCCACTCAAGAATTCAAAAAGCATACCGTCTCAGGACAGCCAATAGTGTAAGCGTCATCCCATCAGAAAGCGCCAGAAAAGTCCTTGGTTTCTCCTTCCTCGCCACAGATAAAGAGGAGAAAGCGGTGTTGGAAGATATCAGACAGTAAACATGGAGGCGAGTCAAGAAGCTGGTCTCCTCAATCAATTATACTAGAGTATTATCAAATCAATGAATTCACAGTGTGAGTGCTCGCGGCAGATGGACGAACACTTGTCGGCTATCGGGAGCCATGAGAGAGTCAGATTTATTTTCAAAGCTTGTTTGTCTCATTTCTCCTGCCTGGTGCTGGAAGGCAGAGCATGCATCTGTGATTTTTCAAACTCAAGAGATCTCCGATGATTTTCCAGCCTGTGAGATTGGACTCTGCGAGGTAAAATCTCTACGACTTTGGGCTTTTTTCTGCTCAGAATGAGGACAAAGCGGTGCAGGTTTAGCAACAGGTCTCTTCATGCCTGCAGGTCTCAGCAGTAGCAGAATGAGGCGGTTTCGTTCCGTGAACTGACCCCTAGGACGGCCATGATGGTGGGACGGCCATGATGGTGGGGGATTTGCACTACTGGGACTTCAGGGGTGCGCTGTCGGAACACTTCTGCAGGAGGTGTAGCCCGAGTCAGGATGACGGTTACACCTCCTCCTTGGCACATGAGGTCACTCATGTGGTCACTGGGCAGTGCTGTTACCCATTCCAACCACCAAGGGTTCTGGGATTCTTAGTTGGCAGGGAACCTGAACTCTCCTCCCAGCTGATCAAGGTAGAAAGGGGTATCTTTTAAGTCGGAACTGACAACTTCACAGCATCTGCCATCAGCTCCACAAAAAGGTCCCTTCCTGTGGGAGGAATCATCTTTCCCAATTTGTGTATTGGGACAAGTGGAAGTCTGTTCATGTTCTTGAAGTCAAACAAGGAATCTATGAAGTTTTGGGGTCTGGATTAATAGTCCCCAACTTAATGCATGACCAGAAAGCCTCCTTAGACAAATTCTAAGTACTTTAGGGCAGAGTGAGTCATAGTCTCCAGGGTTGGTGGGAGCGAGTCAGAATCTCTGGCCCTGTGCCTCAGTGTGTTCTTTCATTCATTTATCCATGCACTTAGTCAGCAAACCTTAATGAGGCCAGAGATTCTCAACTCTAGTCCACCTCTGACCAGTTAAATCAGACTTTCTGGGTGATCTTATCATGCGAGGCTGACTTATCATGCAAGCCTGACTGTGTCAGGCTTGGAGGATATTGTAATGGTGATGAAATGGGTCAAGGGCCATGAAAGATGTAAACCCAGGCTTCTATGGGGACAGAGAGAAGCAACCTCAAACGCAGGTAGAGCACGGAGATGAAGAAGTCCTTGGGGACTTTTGGAGGAGATGACACAGAGCCGCTTTCAAAGAAGCAAGAATTGTGTGTTATCCAGTCAAAGAAAGGAGCAGGAAGAGAGACTCTCCCAGGAGCTTGCTGTGATCAATGTCTGAGACACAAGTGAGAGGAGAGGGAGGGCAGGTGGGAGGAGAGGTGAATGGAGCTCTGCGGTGAGTGCACCACACTGGGAAAGTCAGCCCACGTTTTACAGGAAAACCCATCAAAGGGACTGATCTGATCAGATTGCAGTTTCAGAAAGGGGCCACTGCAGCTGAATGAAAAAATAAATAGGAGGGGGCCATAAATAGAGATTGAGCAAACCAAAACCATTAAAATTTGCCACCTTTTCCAGTTAGTGCTACATATGAATCTTGAAGAAAAAGATGGAAAGTGAAGTGTTCTTGAAAAAATAATTACCATAAAACTCCAACTGGATTGTTTTAGGGAAGGACTGTTTAAAAATGGAAAAATTGAATTTGAAATGGAAAAAGTAAAGGTTTGCTCTAAATACATATCTTTGGAGATATGTATACTATTGCTTGATTTTTTGAACCAATCACTTCTGATAGGATTTTCTGGGTGGTGACATTGCTGAGTCCTGCTGTGCCCCACCTTCCAGCTGAAAGGATAGTACTTTGTCAGGTTAAGAACCCAGCTTCTAAGTCAGAGAGTTGAATTTAAATCCTGGATCCCAGTTAGCTGTGTGACCTTGAGAAATTTACTTAGCCTCTCTGTACCCCAGATTATGCATCTGTAAAGTAGGATGAAAATAGCATCTCCTTCCAGCGGTTACACGGTGACTAGAGCCTGCCAGGCTTCTCTGTCCCTTGGATTCTCCAGGCAAGAATACTGCAGTGGGTTGCCATGCCCTCCTCCAGGGGATCTTCCTGACCCAGGAATTGAACCCAGGTCTCTTACATCTCCTACATTGGCAGGCAGGTTCTTTACCACTAGTGCCACCTGGGAAGCCCATAAAAGTAAATGCCCATGAATCCATGTAAAGAGCCTGGCACATTGAAAGCACTCAAAAATGACAGAAGGAACCAAAGGGCAAAAGGCTAAAAACAAATGACTCAGAAAGGAAAAGTGATGATCCTAAGTGACCCCTAGTTCTATTTTATTCTGCTCTGGCAACCTTTGTTTTTTAACAAAAAGGGAAAGAAACTCATTGCCGTTGTGTGGGTCAGTTTTTCCAGCCAGTCATTATAACCTCTGTGCAGAAGCACTGCTTTAACCTGACGATTTCTGTTCCGAGCTCCTGAACCAAAACTCAGCCTACAACGTGTCTGTTCCTGCTGCCCTCTTGCTCTGGTGCAGGCAGAGGAAAATTTGGCTCCTTCACTTAGGATATCTACAGTAACCCATCAGCTGCTGAGCTGAAGAATGTGTTCCGCGCTCCCCTTTCCCCTTTAATGTGCCATTAAATCAAATACTCTATTAGCAGAATTAGTTCATTCAGTGTCTGCACTGAAATGTCCTGTGAATTGCGTGATGTCTCTTGCAAATGGCCCTGCACTCTGGGGTCTACTTCAGCAGTTTATATCCTGTGGAGGAGGGCCATGCTGCCCAAGGATCTGCCTGCCTTCCTCTAAGTGAAATATTAAGGCTTCCACAAAGGATAATTATTTCCATCATTTGCCATGTGCAAACCTGGTGAATTCAAACACAGTCGCTCCGGCTCTGGCTCAAAGCCTGCTATCCTCACACCTGTGATCCATGATCAGCTTTGGCCACAGACTTCCTACCCTCTCAGCTTCTCTACTCGGCATGGGTTCATTCCAGACACTGGTGCCAAAACAGAGGCTTTTGCTGAGAGTAAAACATGGAGAAATTTTCTTCCTCAAACAATGTGGGCAGGAACACAGAGCATCTTCCCTTTCGTATTCTCCGGCAAGAGCTATGGGTGGAAACTCAGCAGCCTTGTTTCCATTCCCTCTTATTTACACTTGTCACCCAATAAATGTGGAAGCAGGCAGTGACAACTGCTGGGCCTAGGTCATCACACTCTCATGCTCTAAAGATTAGTGTGCTCACGTATGCAATGCACTGACACTCAGCTTGAGCAAGTTGAGCGTTGGTGTGGCCCTTCATGTGTCGTGGCTCTGGGCTGCTGCCGTGGGCGCTGCAGCTGCTTTTCCTTTATGCTGAACTGCATTTTGCTAACATGCATTTAATCTGTTAGGCTGTCTTTTCCTAAAGGAGAAAGTCAATGTGTTAGGGAAGTATTTGCTCCTGTAACAGATGAGCCTTAGAGTGGTGTGCTGGCAAATATTTTAACTTTTTCCATCCCTAGTGGTGGATGGAAAGCCCAGTTTGTAGTAGTTGCCAATTTCTAGGGACTTCCCTGGTGGCTCAGCAGTGAATAATCCCCCTGCCAACGTGGGAGATGCAGGTTCCATCCCTGGGTGGGGAAGATCCCCTGGAGAAGGAAATGGCAAACCACTCCAGTGTTCTTGCCTGGGAAATCCCATGGACAGAAGAGCCTGGCGAGCTACAGTCCATGGGGTTGCAAAGAGTCGGACCCAAGTTAGCAACGAAACAACAATATTGTAAATTCTGCTGCTGTGACTGATTTCAAGATGCAATGTGACATCATTAAATGAAGAGTTGGAAAGAGGTATTTGTAACACTCTCATTACACAGTGTTTCCACAAAAATAACCTCAAGAACAGAAAATAATAAATACAGTAAAATTCATTGGGATAGGTTTTGAGTATTATTACCTTTTATAAATGTAATTTATAAAATTTAATTGTTAGTTTATAAAACTTAACTCTTAGTAATGACTGTATTTAACAACTGACTTGCAAAATTCCTCCAAATTTTGTAGTTGGTTTTCACAAGTCAGAATAAGCCAGCTCCAGCACATCACTGGGCTTAAGAGTATAAAATGACATTTCTTATTCACAACCCAGTCCAATGTGGACATTAATATTTGCAGCGGCTCACATGATGAGTCAGGAATCCAGGGTCCCTCTGTATTGAATCTCTGTTACCCCTTAGGAACTTCAGAATCCCTCACTTCCAGCCAGCAGGTGGGGGAAGTGCACACAGGATCTCATGTGAGTAGTCTTCACGGACCAGCCTTAGAAATGGTATCTATGATATCTATGGTATCTTTCATCCATGTTCCACTGGCTGAAATTCTGTCACATGGCCACATCTAACTTCAAAAGAGGCTGGGAAAGAAAACCGAGCTATGTGCCGAAAAGGAAAGGACATGGAGCTTGTGGGCGAGCAGCCAGTCTCTGTCAGAGCACTGAGTGGCTTCCGCCCTGGCTGCAGCCAGGAAGCAGGTGGACTAAGGGAAAAGAGCAGCTGGCCCTGTTTTCCTGTCCCTATTGAACATGCAAAAGTGTAACCGGCATGGACAGTGAAATGAATTGTTATGAAATTGGCAATTAATAAATAGAATTATGCCTGTGTACAAACCAGATTGTATGTTATTTACCGTTACTGTGACGTGAAAGTGATTCCAACTGGACCATGGCAGGTGTAGGAGAAGGCAATGGCACTCCACTCCAGTACTCCTGCCTGGAAAATCCCATGGACGGAGGAGCCTAGTAGGCTGTAGTCCATGGGGTCGCTGAGGGTCGGACACGACTGAGCGACTTCACTTTGACTTTTCACTTTCGTGCATTGGAGAAGGAAATGGCAACCCACTCCAGTGTTCTTGCCTGGAGAATCCCAGGGACGGGGGAGCCTGGTGGGCTGCCATCTATGGGGTTGCACAGAGTTGGACACGACTGAAGTGACTTAGCTTAGGAGCAGTGGCAGGTGTAGGAGCTGGTTTTTCTAAGCACAGTGGCCCATCTCTCCATCAGTCTCTCTATCCATCCATCCATCCATCCATCCATCCAGTAAACCTTTATTCAGGCCCTGTGTTAACTCTGCATTTACTGGGGTACTTAGTGGTACTCATAGCCTAGAAAGGAAGACAGAATCAGATAAACCCAAATTAAGATACGTGTCTAGCTGAGAAGAAAGCAGCCAAAAATCTGGGAAGTGAAAAAGAGTCCTGAGGAAGCAACATTTGATGTGAATCTAGATAGCAACATGGGTAGAATTTTCTAGGCATAGAAGGGGGCAATGCATTCTAGGCAAGAGGAACAGTTTACATCAAGATCCAGAGGAATGGAAGAGCAAAGCTTTTTCCAGAAATGGTCAGAAATTCAGGATGGCAAGAGATGGGGCTGAAAAGAGGAGTTTGTGTTAAATTGCAAAGATCTTTATACAGAGTACATAGGAGTTTGGAATTTGTCTGTAATATGCTTCTCAAAATGGAGCCATGCAACTCCAGAGGTGGACTTTCCTGGTGGTTCAGATGGTAAGGAATATGCCTGCAATGTAGGAAACCTGAGTTCAATCCCTAGGTCGGGAAAATCCCCTGGTGAAGGGAATGGCAACTCACTTCAGTATTCTTGCCTGGAGAATTCCATGGACAGAGGAGCCTGTTGGGCTAGAGTCCCTGGGGTCACACAGAGTCAGACACAACTGAAGCAACTCAGCACACACCTTCAGGGATACCCAGTAGTCAGTCAGGAGGCATGCAGAAGTGGATGAAAGGTTTTTGTTTGCTCTGTTGATGGTAAGCAATTCAAAATGATTTTTGAGAAGTCTTGGCAAAGGTATCCCTCCATTTCGGTGGGGTAGTGCCTAATCCTGGACTGATCCTGTGGTCTGTGGAATGTAATGCTCTAATTGCCTAGGGCTGAGTCATATGCTGTACCCTTGAGCCTGGAAAGGCGAGAGGTGTTACTGGCAGCTCAAGGGCTGAGAGAAGAGAAGCAGTGACTCCTCAGAGGGAAATACGGATGTGGGGGGGGGGGTGGTGGTTGCTCGGTGGGCCAGCAGCAGCTGACCTATACAGGTGGAAAACGGCAATCGGAGGACTGTCTCTAGAGCTGCCATTTGCAGTAAAGAGTGAAGTAGGTATGAAAGAGGGAAAAATCATTTTCATTTAGTTTTTAGTCCTTGAAATGTTGGGAGGACCAAAAGCATAAAGAGATGACTGCTTTTCTGTGAGAGAACCAGTTGGGAAGCACCACCCACACAGACTCTGTGGGGCTGCTAGTGGGCAAGCACCCCTAGCCAAGTCAAGGTCACCGTCTACAGGCCTGGAGCCCCATCAGAGACGTGTTATTGATGAGGCCTTGTGGCCTTATGGCTGGGAGTGTAAGACTGTGAAATACACAGAGTTGGAGTTGCATTCTCATCCCCTGTAGTCCAGAGGCGGGGAACTTTACCCCTGGACCTCATTCCCTTCCATGTACTTGGGATGACCTGTACATCTTTAGCCTTTGAAACCTAAGCCCAGGCCCCACTTTGCTTCCTCTCAGGCTCCTGGCCTGCATGGCTCCTCAGCAAGGCTGGTGGTTTCACTGTGGTCACAGGAATGGTGCCAAGTCATGAACCCACAGGGTCTGAGCCAGGAAGGCCCTGCCCCTAAGCAGATAAGCCAGGCTAGTAAGCAAGCTCCCCTCACCTCACGTCCTGCCTAACAAATGGCTCTGGGTAACCACAAAGCCCAGGGCAGACTCTGTGGGGCTGCTCGTGGGAAAGGAACCCCAGCCACCCCAAGGTCACCGTCTATAGGCCTGGAGCCCCACCAGAGATGTGTTATTGATGAGGCCTCTGCATTGTGGCTGGGAGTGTAAGACTGGGAAATACACACAGTTGGAGTTGCATTCTCACCCCCTGTGGTCAGAGGTGGGGAACTTTGGCCCTGGACCTCATTCCCTCCCATATACACAGGATGACCTGGGCTGCCCTTCAGGGTGGTTGAGCTTCAACAAGAGGGTACCAGTAAGCACCTGGCATGGAGGTGACACAAAGCAGGTGCTCAGAAAATTCCAGCAGACTGGAAATGCTAGTCTGGAAAGTGGGTGCTTGAGAGGAATTGCTATGGATGCCCAGAGCTTTCTTGAACACCATCTCATTTCACTCCCATCACCATGGGAGACGAGTCTCATTGTTGTTCTCACTTTATAGGTGAGGATCAGGGGCTCAAAGAGGTCAAGCCATTGCCCAGGTTACACAGCTAGAAAATGGAGAGCTGGACTTGACCACTGGCAGCTGGGGTCTAAGGAGTCCATTGAGAGGGGCTTTTCCATGATGATGGATGCAGCTGGATGTGATGCCAGCAGAAGGCCCTGGGGTCCTACCATGCCCAGCATTCAGACCATTGGCAGCAGCTAAGGACTTCCCTGGTGGCTCAGATGGGAAAGCGTCTGCCTACAATGCGGGAGACTCAGGTTCAATCCCTGGGTCAGGAAGATCTCCTGGAGAAGGAAATGGCAACCCACTCCAGTATTCTTGCCTGGAAAATCCCATGGACGGAGAAGCCTGATAAGCTGCAGTCTATGGGGTCGCAAAGAGTCAGACATGACTGAGCGACTTCACTTTCACTTTCTCAGCGAGCAGAACTGACTGCAAATCAAGCCAGCAGCTCCGTGCCATCCCAGCTGAGTGGAGGACAGGAGGTAAAGTGAGAGTGTGAACAGTGCAAGGCACCCATTTCAAATTTACGGCCACCATCTAATTTTAGAGCTTTCATTTTTCAATGGGAAAACGCTACTGTCTATGCCACCAAACTGACACAAAAACAGGCTAAGTGCCATCAGAAAGAGCCCTCCTTGAGTACAATGCTGTAAAAATGGCCAGTGGGGAAAACTTCCTTAGTGTTAAATTACCCCACGACCTTCCTTGCCTCTTATTTTAGATCAGAAACTCTCCTGAATTCATATTGGAAAATGCTGTCTGCTGGGCCAGGAGAATTGTAGTGAAGGCATTGATGGCAGGGCCTCTTGTATATTTGCAGCTGGGATGGGGGAGCCGGGGAGACTCCACTGGGAATACCCGATTTGACATAACCCCAGTGTTCAGCAGCCCCTACCCCAGATGAGAGAAAACCAAGGAGGTAGCAAAGGATGGCAAACCCACTGTCAAGAACCACACCAGCAATTTCTTGCCATTGTAGTGATAAATCGTTACACAGGCTGAACTAACAATTGTAATAATAATAACAGTTAACATTTATGTAGTGTGTGCTATGCTCCAGTAACATATTTAGTTAAGATCACAATGTCCCTTTATCATGACATTGTCAGTAGTATATCTATAATAGTAGCAATACTAGCTAACATTTATTAAATCATTATTGTGGTTACTTTACCCCCACGATCACATTAATCTTCTAAATTTCAAAACAATGCTTTGATGCTTTTATTATTCCCATTGTACAGATAATAAAACAGCCTAATATAGTTAGGAAGTGGCTGAGCTGGATTATAAACTAAGATGTGATTGAATCCAGGACTGGAGGTCTTACCACGGCAGATACTGCCTCTCAGAGAAACCCAAGAGTGATGCCCATTCTCTTTTTATTTTTTTTAAGCACTTTATCATTCTAGAAGCATGTTTTCCTGTGTGTGTGTGTGTGTATGTGTAAGAGAGAGAGAGAGAGGTCTATGTATGTGTTTTCTTTTCTTGAATCAGATTTCAAGCTTCCAACTACTTATTTGCATTATGTGTTGATGTCAAAGGTGGTTGAATGTCTTCTCCCTACCCCTGGCTTCGTTCCACTCTAGGAAGTGGCTAAGTGGCAGACATTGCTATGGTGTTCCTGAGGACCTCACTTTCTCTGCTCCACTACATCCAGAAACTCATCTAAAGCTGGAGCTATCTTGTGAAGCTTCCTTGAACTTGAGCAGGTCAGTGGGGAGAGGTGAAATTCTGGGAAACTTTAGGTGAAGGAAGTGGAAAGGAGGATGGAAAAGATGGGAGAGGACAAACTGAGACTTGGCTTGAGATAAGAGGGCTGAGACATTTCTGTGATTGCGCAGACAGTGAGGCTGGGAAGGGCCCATGACTGCTTGTGTACAAGGATGAAAGGGCCGCTCTCTCCTTTGGATACAGGCTTTGCTCTACTGACAGTGACCATGAGTCTGATCATCCGAAGTCAGATATTGGGTGTGTGTATATGGGGGATGGTGGTTATTAATAACTGGTAGAACAGAAGGGGTCAACTGGACTGCCTCAGGCAAATAGGATGTATGTCACTTCGCTATGTTCCCTTCCTTGCAAACTGATGTGAGAAGAACAATATATTACGAGTGAGTTTCACTTGGAAATTCTGTCATTCCTGGACACTTCAGAAAAACCCTCTTAACTAAACGTGTGAAGTTGCAGGAGGGGTGCAGCTAGGAGAAACCCAGCACCAGACAGTGGGTACTTAACTGTAAGCTGCCGTAAAAAATAATTTTGCAGATTCGTTTCCTAGAATCTATGAAGCTTTTGTGAAATTTTTCCATCAGAGAAGTGAGGGGTAATTAGTTGCCCAGCTGTTCACAGCCATGTCCTGTCATCCTGGTAAGTCACCCTCTCTGTGTCTATCTGTGGACACACACACAGGTATAAAGACACAATATTTAGTTACATTGGAATTATTTACTTGCCTCAGAATACTAATTGTAAAAATGTGTTTATATTATTGGGTAACTAGGATTTCCTTATTTCTGCCTAAAAACCTGAAGTTTCTGTTTCTATATATTTTTAATTCATTTTTAAATTTGAAAATTGATTCATGACTATAATAGCATTATAAAAGATTCAAATGCTACAGAAGGGACATAGGAGAAAATATGAGAAATTCCCTTTTACATGATCCAAACTCCAAAAGGCTCTCATTCCCCCCTACCCTACTCAATCTCCCTGCAAGATAATGGTTTGATGTTTATCACTGCCCTTTTTTTTCTATGTATGTGCAATTATCAACTTAATGTGCAAAGAAAATCTAAGAAAAATCCTTTTTGAAAGCGCTTTCTTTCATACACATTTTGTGTTCTAGGAAAACTCTAGAATGTCACCCTAGCTGAAAAATTGCTTCTCTGAACCCCAAACAACTTTTAGCTTAAGTTGGTCGAACTTGGTTTTTCAATTGCTAATGTCATCTTTGGGGTCATCTGAGGAATGAAGGAAAGAGCCTGGTCTTTGATATCTGACCTGGATTTGAATCTCAGTGTGATCACCATTCAGCTGTGACCTTGGGAAATTGGGTAGTGTTCATCCCTTCCCAGAGGTCAAGGGCCAACATTCTGAAGCCAGCTGCCTGGGCTCAAATCCCCAGCTTTCCAAAAGTCACTTGACCTCTCAGTGCCTCAGTTTCCCCTACTGTGAATGAGGAATAGGATAGTATCTACCTCTCAGGGTTGTTGTCAGGACTAAGGAAATTAATTAAGTACCTGCCATATACACAGTGAGTGTTCAATAAATATCAGCTGCTTTTTGTTATACTCCCTTGCATCCAGAATTCAGTTCTGTGAGTCTACTTGCAGGTAATAAATATCCTGCCCAAGGAACACAGATGAATACAATCAAATTATTACAAAGCTTAAAGACAGCACAACCTTAAAAATCCAGCAGAAATTTTCATAACCAGGGTCTGCACAAAATAGACTCAGACCATAGAACCCTCGGTCTCACCTCCTGTCCCAGCCTCCAGCCCAGCAACTCATTCTCTAACCTTCAGAGCCACCCTCACACCTCACTTTTCCCTTCTAGTCCCACTTCCACGATCCCCCTACCACCACCCTGGCAAAGTCAAGGCCACCTGACCTCACACCCCTGTTCTGTACTACTTTTCCATGTATTCTAAGCCCAGCAGTCAGGTCAGGTCTTAAATTGATGCTTGGAAGATGTAACACCCATGAAGGAAACTGCCTCAACCAATTCCCTTGTTGATTATACTGACATTCAAAATTCTTTGCCAAGATTGTGTCCAAAGCTTCCCCTCCAACTAGTTTTCTCACTACTATCTACACATGTCTTCCATAATCCATAAACCAACACAGTCAAGTTTCCAATGGGATGTGCGTGAGATGCTGAAGGGAGGACTGGATCTGAGCACCTTTAAAATCCTTTCCAGTCCTGTAGACCATTTTTGTAGGTCTACAAATCCATAAATAATAATGGCTTCACACTTTACTATGTGCTAAGCATTGTTAATTGCCTTTGGTTTACATTCATTAATTCATTTATTTCTCCTAAATTTAATGAAGGAGGTAATACAGTTGTCCTGTTTAACAGATGAGAAAGCTGAATCTTGGAGAGGATAAATTGTGGGTCCATGGTTCCCTAGCCACGATGGGGAAGACTGGAACACAGATACACTCTTGGGGTCAGGGACCGTGTCTATCAGAGTGCTGCCCCGTCCCAGCTTTCTTTAGCCTGGTTAAATACTTCCAAGTCTATTCTTCACCCTCTTCCTCAGCCCCACCTTTCTTTCTAATACATAAACAGATGGGAAAAAAAGTGAGTGATCCCTCCCCAGGGTAGCACACCACCATCACCAGAGGACAAACACCTGGGTCCCATGGACCCTGAGATCAGAACCTCTGCAGATATATATTTTGGGAGGAGTTCTCCAGTAATCCTACTAGACCTGGTTAGAACTTTGCCCAGGGATCAACTCAGTTAAATTGATGATTCCTTATCTGGTCAGCATTACCTGGTTCTGTTGAATCCTTTTATTCACCCTTTTGTTTTGCTGCGATTCTGAAAATAGACTGACCGATCTCTTTGCTGACAGGAAATTTAAGTGTTTTGACAGCACAGAAGATGGGTGCATCTGGAGATTTCTGGACCCGGTTATAACCAGACTTGCCCGACCTCAGCAAATTGATTGTTTCCGGTTCCATCACTTCTGTACAGTGACTGACTTCCGGAGCTTAACTCCTCCACAGCCAAGAGGAAGGAGACAAAGGAAACCCTTTAATTTATAGTAAGCAGAGATCAGTTTTATCTTTTGTGGGTTTTGGGGACTCATTTAAAAGCCAAACTCACTTGAAACAGTAAAATCTTGTTTAGTTTTTCCTTATAAGAAGCTTGTCACGTATTTATCAAAATCCACTACTCTTTCCTGGAAAATCCCATGGACCGAGAAGCCTGGTAGGCTACAGTCCATGGGGTCGCAAAGAGCTGGACACAACTGAGCGATTTCACTTTCACTTTAGAAAAATACATATTTGTTAACATACTGCATTTCCCATAAGAGGCAAGTATTTACAAAATTTGCTTTGGGCACTAATGCTGTAAGAATATTAAAAAGTCTTTGACTTTACCACTGCATAAATCCTTTGAAAGTGAAAGTGTTAGTCGCTCAGTCGTGTCCAACTCTTTGTGACCCCATGGACTGTAGCCCACCAGGCTCCTCTGTCAAGGAATTCTCCAGGCTGGAATACTGGAGTGGGTTGCCATGCCCTTCTCTAGGGGATCTTCCCAACCCAGGGATTGAACCTGGGTCTCCTGAATTACAGGGGGGTTCTTTACCACCTGAGCCACTAGGAATCTTTTATCAAATAAAAAAATTTTTTTAGATCACAATAGGTTTGAAAAGCTACAGCAGTAGGAAAATGCCTTTGCTTTAAACAAAAGCTATCTTTCTCAGCAAGAACAGAGTTACCAGGGTGGAAAATCAGGTTAATTTCCATTTCACTAATAATATCTGAAATGAAATAACATTACAGCTCCCCCCTCCAACCTTGGAGCTAGACACCTGGAATATTTATTTATTTCCCCTCCAGATTAAATGAGTGGATGTTACCTTTAAGGTACATACACTTTAATTAACAAATGCAAGGAAAATGATTCTGGCTGCATTTAAATAAGGCACAGGCATATAGACTTTAAGAGATCTGACCTTAAAAATGAAGAAAATATTATTGTAATTACTCCATTTGCTAAAAACAAATGATGTGGCATTTGAATTTAAGACTTCTATCAAAAGCAGCTGAGTGTCTAATCAGTTCACACCTTTCCATTTTAATGGAGTTGGGCTTGAGCCATTGCATTTACAATTATCCAGGCTGACTTCATCCCTTTGAAATGACTTAAAAAGATTAGCATTCATGGATTATTTATTAGCTCCTCGTGACTGTATTTCCAAGAATGGAAACAACATATTGCATCAAAGTCTGGTTTCCAAGTTTAACTCTTTTAATTAACAGCACCACTGTATGTGGTTGTAAAAGGCCTCTCTGAAGTCACAGGGTGTCTTGTCGTGCCTTTTCCTCCATGTGCATCTTTCAGAGCAGTCTTTGTTCCTTGCAGCCTCAGAGAGAATGCTAATCCAGGTTCTGGTGGCCTCCTGTAACGCCCTGCGAACACTGCGGCTGCAGCAACCAGGCTGCTTGGAGAGACAGCTGATCTGGCCCGCTGTAGCCATCACTGATAGGGAAGGCCTGTCTCGGGCTCAGCAGAGAACTCAGTGACATGGTGGCACTGGCAGTTTAACCCAAACACGCTTTCTGCCTAGATAACAAAAATGTCACGCGTGAGTCCCTGACAGCAACCCCAGAGGAGCTCCAGGTCTGAGGCGGTGCTGGCGGCACACAGCCTATCTGCTGTTCTGAAGCCCTTCATCAGCCTGGCTGTGCTTCTCCCCTCCATGTGAGAGGGAAGCAGTCTGAGCATTGTCAGACTCCTCGCAGGCAGGTAAGGGACCGTGAATGTTGCAGGGAGGCACTAGTGGAAAAGCCAGTCAGTCCCTCAAGTTAAAGTTGACCACGGCATTTGAGGCCGGCTTTTCAGGAGAGTGCAGATTCTTCCAAGAGAAAACAGAAAGAGAGGAAGATAAACAGCTGTGATGGAGGGCCTGGAAGAAAGTGGTGCTTACACATGAATCCTGCAAGACCCTCCTCTGGAAAGGCAAGGGAGATGAAAGCAAGAAAAGAGTGACAGTCACTGCAAGTTCTTTGATTCTTTGTGGTGGTTAGACTCATACAACGCCTGCCTGCAGAGGGCGTGAATGTATTTTCCTAACTTTTTCTTTTTTAACTTAATGACAAAGCTGGTAGATAATACCTTGTGCTGCACTTTTAGAAAATCTGATACGTCCAAGTTCACAAATGATGACTGACTGCTTGCTTTAGTGTTAGTCATTCAGTGGTGTCTAAATGTTCATGAACCCATGGACTCCTCTGGGGTAGCCCACCAGGCTCCTCTGTCCATGGGATTCTCCAAGCAAGAATACTGGAGTGGGTAGACATTCTCCTCTCCAGGGGATCTTCCCAACCCAGACCTGGGTCTCTTGTATTGCAGGCAGATTCTTTACCATCTGAGCCACGAGGAAAACCCTGTGAAGTTTGTTTTACAGAACCCTTCTGAAAAGTTACGTTAAAAGAGCAGGGCCCCCACGATGTCCAGAATATACTTTGATTTATGAAAAATCTATTTACACAAAGAGGCATCCCTAATACACAAAAGAGGACCTGTCTATAACTCTGCTCCAAGGGACTAGTTAGGAGACATACGACAGAACGGAACCATTTTCATAAAACATGTCTCCTGTCGTGGTATAAAACATCTGAGATCCCTGCTAAAGTAAATTTAAGTAATGAAAATTTGCCTTTATTGAGGTAAAAATTGATTCCTATTATTTAAAATATGGAGCTGAGATGTCATAGTTATAATTATTCTAATTCTTCTTCTTATAATTCTTACTAAGTGCAAGGAGCGAAATTTCCTTGATCAAAAAGAAGTTTTGAGGATAAAGCTTGCTGCTCTGTGTCCTGGCTGACTTGATTTGCTGATTTGTTCACTGAGAGTTCAGTGATCATGTCTTATTCATTCACTCACTCATTTGTTCATTCATTGTCATTCATTTAGCAGGTATCCCTCTAGGGGTTGCCGTGAGTAGACACTGTGTTTTTGGATACACAAATGCAGCAAACATGGATCTTTTACCCTCGAAGAGTTTGTCATCTAATGAGAAAGAGAAAACAGGTCCATAAAGAGCTATTAACAAGGCAGGATATGGTAAATACAAAAAAGAAAGGTGAGAGGAAGTACTGTGGCCTTCCACTGAGTGGTTTTAATTGAAGCAACTCTGGACAGGTAGGGAGCTGGGTGGTGGAAAAGAAGATCTCAAGGATGCCTTGGTAGAGAAGGCCTCGCGATCCTGCTATGAAATAATCTATATCCATGAGTGTGGAGCCAGACAGGAGCACATGTGTGCTTGCTTGTCCTTCTGGGTGAGAAAACGACTCAACATTCCTCCTGGTTTGCTGCGGACTCTCTGTGTCCTTGGGTTCCCCTGGTGGCTCCGATGGCAAAGAATCTGCCTGCAATGCAGGAGACTCAGGTTGGATCCCTGGGTCAGGAAGATCTTCTGGAGAAGGGAATGGCTACCCGCTCCAATATTCTTGCTTGGAGAATTCCATGGACAGAGGAGCCTGGTGGGCTACAGTCCATGGGATTATGAAGAGTTGGACACGACTGAGTGACTATCACTCTGTGTCCTCAGGCAAGACGCCTGTGGGCCTGGGGCTATTTTTAGAAGATGTAGTCACTATGATAAGCTAATATCTGGATAGAATTTCAGTACATATCATTATACAGAAAAATTACAAATAAAAGTATATGAGAACAAAAAAATTACAAAATATTCCCCGTAATTCTAACACTGTAAACATTGTGGGGATATTTCTCTAGACTTTTTAATTTATGTATCTGTCTATGTGTATTTTGTATTGTGGTAAAAAGAAAACTGTATAACATTAAATTTACCATCTTAACTGCTTTCAAATGCACAGTTTAGTAGTAAGAAGATTCACTCAGTCATGCCACACATCTTTTGAATGTTTTCATCTTGCAAAACTGAAACGTTATACCCACTGAACACTGATTCCTGTTCCCGTTCCCCACCCTCTCTCCCACCTGTTGTACTTCTTGTTTGTATGAGTCTGACTGTGCTAGATACTTCGTATGAGGGGAATAGTACAGCATTTGTCCTTTTGTAACTGGCTTCTTTTGCTTATCATACTGTCTTCAAGATTCATTCATGTTGTAGCCTGTGACAGGATTTCCTCCCTTTTAAAGGCTGCATAGGATTCTATTGTGTTTATATACCACATTTTCTTTGTTCAGTTGTCTATCGATGGACATTTGGTTGCTCTCCACTCCTGGCTATTGCAAATAACGCTGCTATGAAGATGGATGTGTAGATATCTGTTAGAGATCCTGTTCTAAATTCTTTCCGATATATACCTGTTAATTGAAGTGGAAGTGCTGGATATATAGCAGCTCTATTTTTAATATTTTGGTAGACTACCGTATTGTTTTCTGTAGTGGCTGTATCATTTTGCACTCCCACCAGCAATGCTCAAGTATTCCAGCTCCACATCCTTGCCAACACATAGCTTCTGTTCCTTTGACACTGGCCATCCTAAAGTGTATGAAATGATATTTCACAGTGGTTTGATGTGCATTTCTCTAACCTAGAATGAATCCTACAGAGGAAGAAGAAATACCTCTCCAGGAAAAGCTGGGCGAATGAGCCAAAATTTGGCATTGAGTCCTAGTCACAATTTTGAAGTAGGCTCATAACTCAATATACCTCATCATCACCTCATTTCTCTCAGCCATAACATCGACTGTAATACCACCCTTCCTCTGCTTTCTGTGTTACTACTAAGAAGCTTTGAACTAATCTTTGAGGGTCACAAAGTTAATAACTTTGTTCCAAAGAGCCAGTCTTGTATAAACACAAGGTACTACGGACAACTTGTCAAGATCTCCACAGAGCAAAGCAGGGCTCTGAAGTCACCTCACAGTAAACATTATTAGTGGCTCACTCTAAATCCTTCGGTGACATATATCTTCAAATATAATCCACACTGAACCAAGCACTTATCACTTCATCTGAACCATGAGTTCTGCCATATGTCTCTGTTTTGTCCCCCTTCAAAGACTAGAAACAAATTCTGAGTTTTGAGTTTCAACCGTTTCATTCTTATAGTTGCTAAGACAATAACAGATTAAATAGGATGAGCCAAGCGGCCATACTTCTTGTAAACTTATCCCCAGAGATAAATGTACGATGTTGTTTCAGAGGCTGTGGTGGTGTCTGCAATGTAACTAAGGTTGACAGAATGCCTGCATGTGGGTGGCTGTCTCCTTTCCAGCTGTGACCAACTGAATTATATCACCTGTCCCATTTGATGTATTAGGATATGCCCAAGCTCAAGATGCATGTTGCTGCAATAGGGAAATTAATGTCCACCACTGGAGGCAATTAATAATGATTAGGAGCAAAACAGCGGGGTTAAATCTGTGCATTTAACAGAGTGTTCATACACTTTTATACTATATTTCAGTCTAGTTGCTCAAAAGAGAAAAAAATACCCTTCAGGGGGACTAGAACAATCTTATCTTAATTAACGAGTGAACTTAGATGAAATGTCAAAGTCGCTTCAATGAGACATGTTTATTCATTATTTATTTAATTGTCCCTTCCCAGGGCTAGAGAAAAACACTGCACAAAGAGTAGTAGTGTCCTAAGGAGAGAAGTGTGCAGATTCCACTGAGTTGCTGGCAGAACTCCTAGGCTTTTTGACCTGCCACATTCAACTCATGGATTGGGGTGAAAAATTCTCTCCTTTTTTATTTTACAATTCTGTAGCTAATATAATTTTTTTTAAAAAAAAACTGCAACAAATTGGCACCCCATATATCATAATGCTTGGTTTCGGGAGACTCCATAAAAATCTGCATGTAAAAAATGTAGTGATGGGTAAATAATTTCCCTTTGCTTGCTAACATCTAGATATAAATTTGAATACCAGAAATTTAAACTGAACAAGGGATTTTGCTCAAAAAAAAATTCGGAAAGCATTGAAAACAAATAGGTTATACATCTATAAGACAGAAGAGCCTGAATAGTATTGATGTGTGTAAGCACACACGCACCTCTGACTAGGCATTTATGTCACCATGTATTAGTGTAAGCATGCACAGTACAAATATTCATTGATCAGATATTTTATTAGGAAATTTCATTAAACAGATTAAAACATAATTGCCCACCAGCTGAACTTTATAGCTCTGAGATTATATACTTCAGTGATAATGCAATTCTCATTAATTAAGAACTATGAGATAAAGGTCTTGGAAAACTTCAAAGCCCTATTTTACTGTGATGGAATCTAAAAATAGAAACTCTGAAGTGATTCCTTCCTTGTGAACCTGCAATGACTATGGTGACCTTCAAATTCTCTTTGCAACTCGAACTCATGAGATACTCCAAGTCTACCCATGTCGTGAGACCTCCTCACATTTCTCCTTCACTGTGTCCTCAAGAGTGACTAAATCTGCATCGTCTCAAAGGACACTCAATAAAAATGAAAAATTCAGTCAAGAAACAGTCATTTGGCACACCTAACCTGGATATCCAGATATTTGGATATAATTAAAACATTTGATTGAATTTTAATAGCAAACAGAAATACTTGCCTCCATTTTTTATGTGAGTATTTTGCAGCCTGTGATTCAATGTCTACATAGGAGTTAGGTTTCAACAATTCATTCATTTAATAATTCATTTGTTCATTAAATGTCTCTATGTCCTTATCACTGTTATTTATCTAAATCTCACCGTGGCTGAGCATGACTGAGTTAATAGTTCCTATTCAGGAACAGGATAAGCCTGCTGTTTAACAATGTGTCACATCATTTTGACTACATTATTTTGACTATTTTTGGAATTTGCTCATTCAGCAGGTATTTTTTTGAATACTATGTGTGAAGCACTCCGCCTGATGATCAATCACAAAGGTATAAAAACCTAAAACATGAGGAGTCTGCTCTCAAATTTACCAACACTGACCAAGAGCTGACTTTGTGCTAGGCTTTTTCCATTCATTCTCACAACTCTGTGTGGTAGGCACTGTTCCCATCAATATTAGAGGAAATCAGACCCTGGGGAGAAAATTCTGACCTGTCCAAGGTCACAGCATCCTGATGGCAGTCAGGATTCCAACCTCAGCTTCTGTTTTGGGGGTCCCGAGGTCTTGCCTCCACACAGTGGCCATCTCTTAAGCAGCTGGCCAACCCAAGAGCAGATCAAGTAATTATGTTCAGGCAGCTTCTCTCTCCACTAAAGATCAGTTTTTCAGTTATTATTTCCTGGAAAAACAACAGATTGATAGATTCTGCTCCAATTTTCAGGCAGTGCTGATGCTTAAGGTGTAGCTGCCCCACCTAATATCCTAGCGACCGGTAGAAGACAACACTTGACCTTCACTGTGGCCCTGGCCTCTCTCTTGGACCCTGGGTTTTTTTCTCAGCTTCCCGCTGGGTTCCTGGCTTGCAGTCATGACCTCACTGGTGCCGGCATCAGGTTGAGCAACTTCTTCTCAGCTTGGTGAGCTTGAGCTGTTTTGCCCTTTCCCCTGGTTTTGGCACCCCCTGAAGAATGACAGCCATCGCCTGCTAGCTCAGCCCTGGAGAACCCATCTAGGGTGTCAGCCCCACACCTCCTTCCCTACCTTGCGGAGGAGGAAGGAAGTCGTGGGTGATCCAAGAAGGCAAAACACTGGTTCTTCATTTTGGGATACATTGCAATCTTCCAGGGACTTGATAAAAATACAGACACCCGAACCCTTCTCTATGCCTCCTGAATCTAGAGGACTGTGTTTTAACCCACTTCCCAGGGAATTCAGATGCACATGTAAACATCAGAGCCACCAGTGTGATGAGAGGGTGCTGTCTGCAAGCACACATCATTTGGCTCTGAAACAGGAAACTTCATCAGACTCAGCTTTTTTTTTTTTTTCCTCAAGAGAAGGAGAAAAGGAAATAGCTCATTTGCTAATTATTTCAGAAGATTGTGAATCTCTCAGGGTGTCATCACAGAGCCTTCAATATAGGCAGAATCATAGAAATGGTAGTCCTTTGCTTTTAGCAATTAGTATAAGAAAATTATATTTCAATTTAGCAGGATTCCTTATTTCTCTACTAATGAAAAAAAGAAAAAAACCTACCCATTAGAGAATGGTTAGGCCAGACCTAGATTTTTAAGCAGCTGTCCAGGAAACTTAGGAAGAATGATTTTATAAACTCTTATAAAAAGGGTTTAAATAAAAACACAATATATAGAGCAGCTTTCTTTGGTAAAAGCTAATAACAACAAAAACTCCAGGCCCACCAACCTTTTAAAACATAAGTTAATGTCATCTTACACAAGCTCTTCTCAAGCATTAAAAAAAGAAAGAGAAAGAGGGAAGGGAAGAAAGAAATACGAAGTAATTTATTGAGGCTGGTTGGGCTTGAAGGGAACACCAGGAATCGAACCAGTGTCTCCTGCTTCAGCAGGTGGAGTCTTTACCACTAAGCCAGCAGGGAAGCCCAACTAGAGTACGGGCTTCAGACCTTCCCTTCCCCTGCCCTGAGGAACCCACTGCAGCTGGTGTGGGAAGACTGTGGTGGAAATGGCAACCCACTCCAGTATTCTTGCCTGGAAATCCCATGGACAGAGGAGCCCGGCAGGCTACAGTCTATGGGGGGGTCACAAAAGAGTCGGATTTGACTTAGCAACTAAGCAACAATAACAACAACAAATAATCTTGATACCAATCTAGATAAAGATCAAGTAGAATTTATGGGATGTGAGGCTGATGGCTGCGACCTGTCACCTCACTGATCTCCAGGGTTGATATAAGGTGGGTGTCCTCTTCCCCAATCACGCTCCATGTGCATTCCTTCTGAAGTGGTTGGTTGAAGAGGATGTCCTTCCTCCATAGAGGAGAACCATTCCTTGATAAAGGGCAGCTGTTCTCCCCTGCTAAAACCTCCAAACAAGCTCTCCAGGAGGGTTTATGCCAGAAATGCACCTTTGGTTCAATATTAGAGACACATTGTTACTTTAATTTACCACATTAAGAGATTAAAGAAGGAAAATCACACAATCATCTCGATAGGTATAGAATTCTGTAAAATTCTAAGGCTCTTTATCGTAAGGATCCCGGAAACATTGTTAGCTACAGGAGTGGATAAGAATGCTCATAGGAGCAAAGGCTGGAAATGTTCCTAAACAATAGATTGGAAGAACACCCTGGGATATATTTGTACCAAGGAATACAGCCCCGAGAGTGAATAAACTGTGGCCACGTGCATGAATCTCACAAACATCATGTCATACAAAAAGAGCATGATGGGGGCAGATCTAAAAATACATCTTTCATGGATTGGCAGGAAACTCTGGATAAAGCAGAGTTATTAACACAAAATATACCACAGTGTTATCTCAGGGCAGGCAGTGGGGAACAGAAGGTGTGAGGGTGGCTTCTTTTGAAATCCAAGCAAAAGAGGAGAGAAAGGAAGAGTGAATGATGATTGGGGGCTTTACCTACTCATTCTGGGTCTCAAATCTGCGGGCTGCCATTATTCCTATGGCTTTTTCAAAAGGCTTTTTTAAAAAAATCTATTAATACTTTAAGAAGCCTCAGCCTAAAGCAAAACTAGCTCTAACCCACCTAAAACTCATTACTCATTGTACTTTCTTTTAGAGTCCATGTAACCTATCTATGGTTAAAGCTACCATTTATTCCCCCACTTCAGTGGGCACTTACTATGTGCCAGGCACTGAACAAAATACATCACAGACACTAACTCATTTAATGACTCTCATTAACAATGACTCATTTCTGAGGTGAGAGAGCTGTCACACAAGTAGGAGGTGACAGAGCCAGAATTGGGATTCACAGCTGTTTGTCCACATGCTATAAAATTGCCTGTGCGAACAGAAAATAAAGCTGCCTCTTTTAGGAACTCGATCTGGGTGAAGCAAATGGCATTTGAAATACTGTCCAATGCTGAGGAATGTGGTTACAATCCTCATGTCGGGGAAAGGACATATAATGCAGTAGGAAAACCACATCGCAAGCTTTTATTGAATGAAAGTACCGGCTTTGGTTGGTCCAGCTGTGCATCTGATCCATGGAAGGTCATGGAGAGGTGGACGTCTCTGCACTGCTGTGTTTCTTTGTAAAGACCTAAAGGAAGCTAGAGGACTTAAACACCCAAGGTGTGTTTTCTTCACAGTCTCACGAATGCGTGTGTGCTCAGTCACTCAGTCTTATCTGATTCTTTGTGACCCTGTGGACTGCAGCTCTACAGGCTCCTCTGTCCATGGGATTTTCCCAGGCAAGAATACTGGAGTGGGTTTCCATGCTCTCCTACAGGGATTCTTCCCAACCCAGGGACCGAACTCATGTCTCTGGCATCTCCTGCACTGGCAGGCGGATTCTTTACACTGAACCACCTTACAATCCTCACACTAGCCTAAATCAACAATAACTGTCCTCAAGGTTCTAAAGTAACCTCTTAGTAAAATGATCTACAATTTTGATTGGTTTCTATTGCTCAGCAGAAACCTAGAGCTGTCGACTGAATTCACGTTTCCTTCCTGAACAGAGGAGGGACTGCTCTGAAGTCTGAAGTGGCCCTCTGAGAGAGGAAGGAGCTGGGCTTCTAGACCCAGGCTAATTTGCTTTTGGTCTTATTACTGTAAATCAGGATTACCTTTGCAGGTATATAGCCTAATTCATTTCAGCCCATTTCCCCAAGCTCATTCCTGAGCAAGCTCTTGGTGAGGCCTCCGTGGCTTTGCTTTCGTGACCTGGATGGCTGTCATCTGTTCTGTACCTACTGTGTTCGATTTGAGATGCTCCATATACAGCATCTCCCTTAATGATAGATTATTATTAACCGGCATGAAGAATTTGGGACTCAGGGAAGTGAATCACATTGGTGAAGTTTATAGCCTTAGGAAGGAGTGGGGCTGGGATCTGAGCTCAGACCAGCCAAATCCTCTCCTCTCACTGCACAAGATTCCTTAGGAGAATTGTTTTTCTGGTTGGTTGAGACTAACAAGTCAACTGAAAGAACAATACACCAGAATCTGGAGTTTTGGATCTTTATTCCGCGTGCTCTCTCTACAATATGGAAAACAAAGGATTAATCTCCTTCAAAACAGAAACCTGTTTTTGACCATGATGTGAAGTCAAGGTGGTGCTTCTGTCTTTCATTGTTGCTGGTAAAAGAAAAAAAATAATTACTGCTAACAAGTTTAGAGGAAGTTTGTAATCCAGTCTTGGTGTATATTAAAAGCAAATGACTGCTTTAAAAACAGTATAACATTTTCATTTGAAAGTTGATGGTAACATGGATTCTTTCCGTATCTTCATAGTATCATCAGCTCTATAGCTGGACAAATAAATAGATAGACCTATAATATCACCATTCAAATGATTAAAAAGAAATAACACGATGCCAGATGTTTATTTGGAATAACCCACAGAACACATTGAAAACAATTCCTATTTCTGCAACTGGAAATTGGAATTGATCATTACTGGGTATTAAATGTGCGTATGTTTTTCTGAAGTTCCTAAATCTATTTAATTTCTATGTTGACAGAGATATTAGACAGCTGTTGGAAAATCTGTCTCTCTTTCATGAGCTATGCGCAAGAAATCTTTATGTTAAACCACGAAATGTCAATGAGAGCTCTTCAGTGTACTGATGAGCCTGGGAATGGGATGTATGGGGCTGGAAGCAGTAACTGAACTTACGTCCTCACGGTCTTGATTGTCTTCCATGCACCTCCTAAAGATGTGGCTGTGGAAGGCACTGACTCCGAAGGGCTGCCATGTAAGCCAGCTCTGGAGATGAAAGTCGAAGTGAGCTGGGAGACCAGACATACTCTCTGGAAATGGCTTCACTGTGCATGTACCCTAGGGGAATATTCCTGGGACGCTCCTGGACCCTTTGCCCTTATTACCTATCTCAACTCCACATACCTCCTCCAAACGGGCTTCCATGGGCACCAGGTACAAGAAAAAAGACAGCTAACTTTATTCTTCAGAATTTTTGAAAGGCAGGCTGGCAAACTTGCTAATTGGCCTCATCCTAGCATCACTGAGCTCCTTTGAAAACATTTCCACAGCCCCAACAAAGAAAAACAAAAACCTTTGTACATATGTGTTCTTTGTAGTAAGCTTTATAAAAATGAAACAAAACTTGGATTAAGCCTAGATGTCTCTCTCTCTCTCTCTCTCTCTCTCACACACACACACACACACACATGTCTAGATGTCTTACACTAGGGAAATGGTAACTTAAATTATGCTAAATTTTGCACAATGGATTATAACATGCCCATGAAAAAGGAAGTTTACTAAATTCAGAAGTTCGAAGAAAAAATAGCATTGTATTATTTCCAGGTAGCTTAAACAACAGAAACTTATTCGTTCACCTTTCTGGAGGCTGAAAGCCCAAGATCGAGGTGTTGGCAGGTCTGGCTTTTCCTGCGATCTCTCTCTTGGCTTGCAGGTGGCCACTTTCTTGCTGTGTCCTTTTGTTGTCTTCCCTTGGCTTATGCTTTATTCTGTGTGTCTGCTGTTGCTCTCTGTGTGCCAGAAATTTCATCTTTTTATAAGGACCCCATTCATATTGGATTAGGGCCAACCTTAATGACCTCATACTAACTTAATCACCTCTTTAAATATCTGATATCTAAATATGATTGTGTGGCTTCTCTTGTGGCTCAACTGGTGAAGAATCCACCTGCAGTGCAGTAGACCTGGGTTCAATCCCTGGGTTGGGAAGATCCCCTGGAGAAGGGAAAGGCTACCCACTCTAGTATTCTGGCCTGGAGAATTTCATGGACTGTATAGTCCATGATATCATGGATAGTAGTTGTTAGGAATCCAACACATGAGTTTAGGGTGTGGGGGAATGCCCTTCAGCTCATGACATGCATCTTCTTTACTAGTAAGTAATGATACTGCCCATAAAGAAATTGTTTTACATTTTAATAACTAAAAAACTTTGTTTTCAGGCCATAGAGAGACATGCTAAAAAAATAATTTCTTATAAGTTAGAGGATACATTTCTGTTAGCTCTTTTGTTCATTCCCTAATATAGAAATAGAATCCCAGTTGGCAAAGGGAAAATGATTGACTAGAATTCAAGGAATTTCAAAATGGCTTACCTAATCCTCTTGTTTTGGGCACTCAATAAAATGCATTCTTCTATCCAACTGAGCTTAAATTAAATAGCAGACTTATTGAGATCAAGGCAGTATGAAGAATATCCAGAGATATAAACCCCTTTAAGGAACTTACAATTTGTCTGACGAGACAAAAACATAAATATATGAAGTATTGATAGTGAAGCTTGACAGTAATCCAAGAAATACCACAAGGCATAATGGGATGAATTGCGGAATGTGGACCCCGGAAAGTTGATGCTGTGAATTCAGAAAAAGGCCAGTCACTGGGAAAAGTGATCCAGCAAGGCTTCCTGGAAGAGGAAGAAGTTATAGCGCTGAGTAACGGGGGAATGAATTTTCTTAGAAGCATCTCTCAGGGATGCAAGCACCCCTCCTCCCCATCTCCCCCAGGGCTAGAAGAGTCAAGACCTGTCCAGTGAAGCTATGTATCTGAAAGGAGCTGGCAGGTAGACAGGAACCTGGGTGGGAAGGAGTGGGTAAGTGTGGGCAAAATCTGCATCGGAGAGTGGGGAGAAAGTAAATGTCTAGAATAACAGTCATTACCAGAAAGAGTCTGTATGAATTTGGAGATTCAGAGTGATGAACCTCTTGGGTTGGGTCAGAAGCATCAACCACTGTGGTGCTCAGGGCGGCCAGCTGGATGGGAGGCGAGACAGAGCTGAAGTCTCCACTTGTGATGGTGGGAGAGACACAGGAGGAATCCAAGGATGGATAAAAGACTAGAGCTGGCCGCCGGTGGGGATGAGACCAAGGATCACATTTACAGTCTTCAGTCCCTGAGCTTCAGTGGTAGATAAACAGGTTTCGTTTTGGAGGCCATCAAAAGGGAGAAAATGAGACAGGAAAGTTGGCAGAACTTTATCACTGCTGTTCCACTTAGCAGGTCAAGGTCAAGTATTCTATTCATTCTCTTCAAGAGGGAAGGAGTGGACACCGGGGACCCTGTGGCAAGAAGGAGGCAGATGGTAAGACCCTGCAGGAGCCAGCCACCTGGGGTGAGGAGCTAACCTGCTCTGGCCTCCCACTGCCAGGGTTCAACCCCCTGTCCTCACAGTGACTAGCTGCGTGACATTGAGCAACTCAATTGATCTCTCTGTGCCTCAGTTTTCTCATCTGTGAGGTGGGATTCACAACCAAACCTCTCTCACAGGGTTGTTCTAAGGATTAACTGAAGCAACACAAGTCGTGGTGTTTAGGTAACGCTCAGGAAATGTTGGCCCTCCTGTTAGTATTGGTAACAGTGACAAAACTCCATTTGGGGGTTGAGAATGAGGCATGTACGATGAATTAGAGCAGGGGCCATGAGCGCCTGGGGGAGAATTTAAAGACAGCAAAAGAGTGTCTCCAGAGAGAAAGCCCAGAGGTGCAGGGATGAGGACGGCTTCACTGGGCAGAGAGGCGGGCTTTGCCTTAGAAGAAACAGCAGCTTTGCCTGAAGTCCATGGACAAACCCCCTGACCTCATCAACAAAATGGGGCAAACCTCACAGGATTTCTGTGTACAATCAACGTGGGGATGCTAAGTTGCTTCAGTCATGCCCAACTCCTTGCGACTGCAGCCTGCCAGGCTCCTCTCTCCATGGGATTCTACAGGCAAGAATACTGGAGTGGGTTACCATTTCCTCTCTAAGGGATCTTCCCAAACTGGGTATTGAACCAGCATCTCTTTTGGCTCCTGCAATGCAGGTGGAGTCTTTACTGCTGAGCCACCATGTGTGTGAAAATTTTTTGTCTGTGGTGATGTTGCAACACGTATGTGATGCCCGAGAATTGCTCTGTTAATAAGATTTCTCCTCAACAAATGTCCATTTTCCATTGTAAAATGCCAGCAATGTGTAGGCACACCCCAAGGTTACGTATTTATTAGATAATACACTGGTAACAGAAATTAATCTCACAGGTACTGTGAAATACCCTGCTTCATTAATAACAACAGAGAATGTGGGTGAGTCCATGGGAGACTGTGGCGGTTATAACTGCAGCTATGGCAGGCGAGCCACAGAACTTTCTCCCCCCAGGTCTGTAATTAGCTTTTGTCACCAAAAGACCACAAACAGAAGCTCTGATACATCACATGGACCATAAAAGAAGAAGGCAAATAGTGGGTAGTTGTTTAATTCCTCGGCTAAGAAAGCGGTGTGTGTGTGCTTAGTCATTCAGTCGTGTCCAGCTGTTCACGACCCCATGGACTGCAGCACACCAGGCTCCGCTGTCCATGGGGACTCTCCAGGCAAGAATACTGGAGTGGGTTGCCATGCCCTCCCCCAGGGGATCTTCCCAACCCAGGGATCAAACCCAGGTCTCCCACATTGCAGGGAGATTCTTCACCAGCTGAGTCAGCAGAGAAGCGCGAGAGAGCAGAGCACATGGTAAAGAGGCTTGGGCATGTACTGAATGCATCTCTGCATAGGGCAGTTTTCACTAAGTATGGGTGAGCTCAGACCCTGGTTGTCTGTACATGGGCTTTGTTGGATGTGACCCAAAGGCTATGATCAGGGGGTCTCCTAATGCAACCCTCCAGGCTGGTAGAAGTGATTGGCTTTGGGAGGGAAGCGTTAGGGTCACGGAGGAGCCTGGAGAAAATGTTCTATTCTCCCATCTTGGGCTGAAGCCAGTCATAATTTCTTTGAGAAAAATTTCAGTTTCTAAGAGGGCCTAGTGTAGTCTCCTTTCACATTAAAATAAAAACCTAAGATGAATATTCATTGGAAGAACCGATGCAGAAGCTGAAGCTCCAATACTTTGGCTATCTGATGCTAAGAGCCAACCCACTGGAAAAGACCCCGATGATGGGAAAGACTGAGGACAAGAGGAGAAGGGGATGACAGAGGATGAGATGGTTGGATGGGATCACTGACTCAATTGGACATGACTTTGAGCAAACTCTGGGAGACAGTGAAGGACAAGGAACTCTGGCGTGCTGCAGTCCATGGGGTCACAAAGAGTCAGACATGACTTAGCGACTGAACAATCTAACAGGATGAAAGCAAAAGATTCATCCAGCCAAGGACTGCACAGAGCCTGGAAATCTATAGTTTATGGGAAATCTTCCTGCCTTGCTTCACACAGCTGGTTCTGGGCAGTTCTCTTTCTGCTCGGCTTGTCCCGAGCAGCTTTTCAGTAAAGAATCCTCATGGTGTTGGGATCCTCCTCACTATTAGGATCAGACGACCCCTGACAGATGAGTGCATAAGGAAACTGTGGCCTAGGTAAACAAAGGAATATTATTCAGCCTTGAAAAGGAAGGACATTCTGGCACGTGCTATAGCATAGATGCACCTTGAAGACACTGTGCTGAGTAAAATAAGCCAGACACAAAAGAAAAATATTGCATGACTTTACTTATATGAGATACCCAGAGCAGTCACATTCATAGTGACAGGAAGTGGAATAGAAGTTATAAGGGACTATGGGGAGGGGGTAATAGGGAGTTAGTGTCTAATGGGTAGAATTTCTGTTTGAGATGATGGAAAAGTTCTGGAGATGGATAGTGATGATGGCTGTACAACCATATGAATGTGCTTCATGCTACTAAATCATACACTTAGAAGTGGTTAAAGCGATCCATTTTGTTTTGCATATTTTACTAAAATTGTTTAAAATGTTGTTCCAAAACAAACAAGGAAAAATCAGAGAAACCTCTGCACGTCATAAGGAACTTGCTCCAATGAACCCATCACACAGATATCTTACTGACGTGCTGTTCTGTGATAGTTTAATTTACATCTCCTTTCCAAAATGTGAAATGTGTCACAATTTTTTTTAAGATGTGAAAAGGTTGGGACAAAGCAAGAATAAACATTTTTAGATGGGATGGGCTTTTGTGTTTGAATATATAAAAGCATTTTCATAGAGGCTGGGCTGGTGGACTCTTCCAATATTTTAAGCAATTTACAGGTAGTGGTAAATACTTGATTTAAATCCTTCAAAAGTGTCTGGTAATCATTTTGGCTGTTAAAGCATACTATGAGTTCAGACATACAGTTATACTAAAATCTTTCCCACTTGCCTACCTCTCACACAGATTATGGAGGGAATGCGTTCTAGACAATAAAATCTAAGAGGGAAAAATTGCCATCCTGTTTCAGCACTGCCATTAAACCCAACGATGGCGGCCATTGTCGTGTAAAGGGAAAAACAACAAGTTTACAGTTCCTCATTTCCCATGGTAAACAGATTGCTTATTTTAATTTTGAAAATAAAGCGATGGAGGCTATGTAGGTCTGTAAATAAGAGTGTGCATCTCAATTTTCTGCAAATGCTTAAGTGGTTTACATCTGTTTCCTCCCAGTTGTATTTCTCTAACATGAATTTCCATTTTAAAAAGAGTCGTAAAATCACTACTGTTTCTCTATGGATCTATTAGCAATAAAATAGCCTACAGAGGTTTGCACAGCCATGGAAAATGTACAGTGATAATAGGCTGTCCTGCTGTTACATGGCTTATGCAAACTTTACATTTATCATGGCAGAACCATCTATCCGCAGGGTTGAAGTATAGCAAACAACGGAATAAGAAAGACCAAGAGAAGGAAGATGAGACCGAAATCTCTGTGTACACATCATTAATCAGACAAGATGAAGTCTCAAACTTGGAAGCATGTTTCCTCAGAGCCAAGTGAGAAAAAGAGTAGAAGGGGGAGGATGGGGCGGGTTGGTCCAAATCTGCAAAGTACAACTTTCCATAAAATTCACCTCCAGTGAACAAAAGTATGTGTTCCTCTCATTGACGAGTTGTGGGGTTCCCTTGCAATTTTATATATTTTTTGAAAAACCAAAATCAGGTCATCTGTTGAAAACTTTTAGTCCAACATATGAAGCAATTATTCTTTTATTACTATCAGTCAAAGGACTCAAGATAGACCACTGCTTTTTCACACACCGGTGGGGCCTCCCTAACTCCCCTCTACCCGCAGCCTAGGAAGCAGCTGGGTGACACACAGCACGTTCATCCAGCCCCTAAAATCTTGCAACGTAAGTGAAGCTGAGTGTTCACATTCCTCTTGCCCTCACTTTGCATCCCAGTGAAATTCTACCACATACAGAGAAGGTGAGGCTTTTCTTTCTTTTTTCTCCCTCTAAATCCAAATTAATTCACTAAAGATCTGGAAAGATGGCCAAGAGCAGATTTCAAAATAGCTTCCTTCCAAAACAGGACGTATGTACCCAGGAGGTGTACCCAAACCAGGAGGCCTATGAGTTACCCAGTCTTCTGAGTTGCACTGTTTGCCTGAATTAGAAAAGAATCAATACAATATAGCAAACAAATTTAAATTGCTTGGCATCTCACAGCCTGTTCTATTTGGTCACTTTTTTTTCTATTTTTTTACTTGTTTAAAAGTGTTTTGTTTTGTTTTATTAGTTCAATAGAGAGACAGAAGTTTGAGAAATAATTTTCAGCCTTTAAGAAAGAAGATGGAAGATGTACCTTTCATCTAAATGGTTTGATGAATGATGATACCCAACACTGGACGTTCAACTGTTTCAGGAATGGACCAAGCTAGGAATGAGTTCAGGGAAAACAGTGAGGGAAACAAGATAAGGGATGTGGCTTGTATATCCAAGAGCCCATAATTCTTGCCACTCAGATACCATGGTTTTTATTCAGGGTGAAGCCTATTCTTTCGAATTAACTCATATCACTCAGTTACCTGAGAAGGGTGCTTTTAGTTACATGTCCCCAGACTATTTCAAACAATTGGGTGGGAAACAATCCAACCGTTACATCCTCCACCCACTTGTGTATCAGGCAACCAGTTACTTAGAGGCAATCGCTTGTTATACTGGTTTGACAGCATGTGCACATCACTTGAGGCTCCCTAGGTGGCGCTAGTGGTAAAGAACCCACTTGCCAATGCAAGACACGTGAGACCTGGGTTTGACCTTCCCAACCAAGGAAGGCCCCCTGGAGGAGGGCATGGCAACCCATTCCAGTATTCTTGCCTGGAGAATCCCATAGACAGAGGCGTCTGGCAGACTACAGTCCATAGGGTCGCAGAGTCGGACGTGACAGGAAGCAACTTAGCACGTAGCGTGCATATCACTTAAGTGTATCATTGTGGGCATGTGTGTGTATGGAGCAGAGTGGGGAGAGGGAGGTTATCTGCATTCTACACCAAATGTTCTAGCACAGGGAACTATATCAATATCCTGTAATAATAACCTGCAGTGGAAAATAATCTGAAAAACAGTTTATCTATCTATATATAAATATAACTGAATCACTTTGCTGTACATCCGAAACTAACACAACACTGTAAATCAACTGTATGTCAATTAAACAAAGTAGGACGAATGTTCTCTAGTGAGTTGCCTGGTGATCTCCCAAGAAACAGTGATGTGTTCTCTGACCGCTGGAACTGACGGAGGCTGCACAGGCTCTCCAGTCATTTCTCACCGTGTACGATTAGTCACCTTTCCCTGGATGCTTGGATGTCTCATGTCCTCTGTCACGAGTTCTCTGTGGCAGTACCATGTCTGATACTTCTTATAGTAGACTCTCGAGGGGTTAGCAAACTTGTCTGGTGATGAGTCACCAGAGAGGTCCACCCAGTCTGGTGTGGTGCACTCAAAGCAGAGATGGATGTGAAGTGTCAGTAAAGTGCGTCCAGCCCCGCGTCTACCCCTGGTGCCTTGGAGAACTGGATCCCCAGTGAGCAGCCTTGGCTTCCAGAAGAGTCTCAGGACTTCTGGTGGAGAGATAGTTGTGGGTTATGGCTCTTACTCTTCCTTGAGCACTCATAAGCCATATTGGCTTATGTTTTTTCCTAAACACAGTTCATTAACAAGACTGTAACTTCTCAAGAACTATTTTTAAGTTGAATTTAGACCCACCTTCTATGTCCCCAGTGAGGCTCTTTAGCAGTTCTGGGAGGTGTCCATTTGACCCTGTTTGGTGGTTCCATGCTGGCTGTGGGTTCCCATTTCTCCTGGATCTCTTTGGTGACCTGGATCTCTTTGGTGACCTGTCCTGGAAAATCTGAAAACAATGGTTCAGACTCTGTACTGAGTCTTGTAAATTGCTGATAACTGGACCAAAGCCTAACGATAGCCATAGTAATAGTAGTAATAATTGCTACAAATATCTGAAGCTTTCTATGTGGCAGCTCCCACAAATCAAGGCTCAGACAGGCTCATGAGCTTGTCCAAGGCACATAGTTATAATCGTTGAAGTTGGGATTGAAATCTATGCCTTTAAGCCCCACCTGTATAACCCAAGCATCTTCACAGCATCTTCCATTTGCTGAGTGGAAAGAGAATATTTATTTCTGGCCATAAGAGTGTGTCTGGTGGAGACCCCATGCACAGGGCACCTCCGGCCTGGTCCCTCTTTAGTACATTTCATTCTGCTCCTCCCACCTCCCTTCTCTGAACTTCCCATCCCACTGTACATCTTTTACACAGCAGGGCAGGGTAATTCGCTGCATGCTAGGCAGTAACTACATAGTAATAACAATAATTCTTGGTACTTAGAACTCCTCATCCGAGGACATCACTCAAGCTTAAAGAAATTTAAATGTAGCTGTTCACAGCAGCATGGTGGGATGGGGTGAGTCTCATTTGCAGGCCTGCAGAGAGACATGCACATCTGAAGAAAGTAAGCACCTGGTTCTTCCTAATGAGGCCTTCCTGACTAGACATGGAACTAGGAAAGAATGGGAACCGAATAGGGGAAGAGCTGGACAGTCCTGGTCTCTCGATCCCTAAAATCCTTTTGCATTTGAATATTGTCAAGTTTTCTGTTTCCAGGAGTTCTCTGGCTTTGAGGCATTGAGGAAAAAGGGCTGTTCACCAGCTGAGTCTCTGTGATGAAATGAGCCGCCCGTGTCAGGTATTCTCTCTAGAAACAGTCCCCAAGGTGGGTACCGCCTGGCTGTGTGTGTGTGTGGTGACTCTCCTCATCACCACTTACCTTGGATGCCCACTCCCTCTGCCCCTGTGGGCTGGTTCCCTATTCCTGCTCCAAGGTGAGTAAACACACAGGCTTCCCCTGGCAATATCTCCACTCAAGCCCTCAAGGGCAGCCTGGGCTGGGATGGGGTCTCTACCGCTAAAGGCTAAAGGCTCCAGAACCTCATTTTCCACTCCTACTCTCCAGCTGTCCCTCCCTTGCCAGGATGGAGCCTCAGGCTTGCTTCTCCCCTATCTGGACCCAGGATGTGCCATTCTTCACTTGTTTGGCCCAATATCTGCACCCTAATAGAACACACTAGAAGGATAGATGCACTTAGAGAGAACATTTAATACAGAAGTTAAGCAGCCAGGGAGCTATCCTTGTATTCTTGGGTTGAGAGTAAGTCACTTCTAAGTAAGTTAGAGAAAGAAAAATGTTGGTTATCACATATAGCATTTAAAAATTATATAAATGAACTTATTTAGGAAAGAGAAATAGACTCACAGACATAGAAAGCAAGCTTACGGTTACCACAGGGGAAGGGAAGCGAGGCATAAATTAAGAGTTTGGAATTAGCAGATACATACTGCTTGTGTGCTAAGTTAGTTGAGTCATGTCTGACTCTTTGTGATCCTATGGGCCTAGCCTGTCAGGATCCTCTGTCCATGGGATTCTCCAGGCAAGAATACTTGAATGGGTTTTTGAACCCATATCTCTTATGTCTCCTGCATTGGCAGGCGGGTTCTTTACCATTAGCACCACCTGGGAAACCCAGATACACACTACTGTATGTAAAATAAACAAGATCCTCAGTTCAGTTCAGTCACTCAGTCGTGTTCGACTCTTTGTGACCCCATGGACTGCAGCATGCCAGGTTTCCCTGTCCATCACCAACTCCCAGAGCTTACTCAAACTCAGGTCCATCGATTCCATGATGCCATCCAACCATCTCATCCTCTGTCGTCCCCTTCTCCTCCTGCCTTCAATCTTTCCCAGCATCAGGGTCTTCTCCAACGAGTCAGTTCTTCGCATCAGGTGGCCAAAGTATCGGAGTTTCAGCTTCAGCATTAGTCCTTCCAATGAACAATCAGGGTTGATTTCCTTTAGGATTGACTGGTTGGATCTCCTTGCAGTCCAAGGGACTCTCAAGAGTCTTCTCCAACACCACAGTTCAAAAGCATCAATTCTCTGGCACTCAGCTTTCTTTTTAGTCCAACTCTCACATCCATATATGACTACTGGAAAAACCTTAGCCTTGACTAGCTGGACCTTTGTTGGCAAAGTAATGTCTCTGCTTTTTAATATGCTGTCTAGGTTGGTCATAGCTTTTCTTCCAAGGAGCAAGTATCTTTTAATTTCATGGCTGCAGTCACCATCTGCACTGATTTTGGGGCCCCCAAAATAAAGTCACTCACTATTTCCACTGTTTCCCCATCTATTTGCCATGAAGTGATGGGACCGGATGCCCTGATCTTAGTTTTCTGAATTGCTGAGTTTTAAGCCAACTTTTTCACTCTCCTCTTTCACTTTCATCAAGAAGCTCTTTAGTCTTCGCTTTCTGCCATAAGGGTAGTGTCATCAGCATGTCTAAAGTTATTGATATTTCTCCTGGCAATCTTGATTCCAGCTTGTGCTTCATCCAGCCCAGCATTTTGCATCATGTACTTTGCATATAAGTTAAATAAGCAGGGTGACAATATATAGACTTGACGTACTCCTTTCCCAATTTGGAACCAGTCTGTTGTTCCATGTCCAGTTCTAACTGTTGCTTCTTGACCTGCATACAGATTTCTCAGGAGGCAGGTCAGGAGGTCTGGTATTCTCATCTCTTTAAGAATTTTCCAGTTTGTTGTGATCCACACAAAGGCTTTGGACTGGTCAATAAAGCAGGAATAGATGTTTTCTGGAACTCTCTTGCTTTTTCAATGATCCAGTGGATGCTGGCAATTTGAACTTCGGTTCCTCTGCCTTTTCTAAAACCAGCTTGAACACCTGGAAGTTCACGGTTCATGTATTGTGGAAGCCTGGCTTGGAGAATTTTGAGAATTACTTTGCTAGCGTGTGAGATGAGTGCAATTGTGCAGTAGTTTGAGCGTTCTTTGGCATTGCCTTTCTTTGGGATTGGAATGAAAACTGACCTTTTTCAGTCCCATGGCCACTGCTGAGCTTTCCAAATTTGCTGGCATATTGAGTGCAGCACTTTCACAGCATCATCTTTTAGGAAATAGCTCAGCTGAAGTTCCATCACCTCTTCTAGCTTTGTTCGTAGTGTTGCTTCCTAAGGCCCACTTGACTTCGCATTCCAGGATGTCTGGCTCTAGGTAGGTGAGTTATCACACCATCGTGGTTATCTGGGTCACGAAGATCTTTTTTTGTATAGTTCTTCTGTGTATTCTTGCCACCTCTTCTTAATATCTTCTGCTTCTGTTAGGTCCATACCATTTCTGTCCTTTTTTGAGCCCATCTTTGCATGAAATGTTCCAGTGGTATCTCTAATTTTCTTGAAGAGATCTCTAGTCTTTCCCATTATCTTGTTTTCCTCTATTGCTTTGCACTGATCACTGAGGAAGGCTTTCTTATCTCTCCTTGCTATTCTTTGGAACTTTGCATTCAAATGGTATCTTTCCTTTTCTCCTTTGCCTTTTGCGTCTCTTCTTTTCTCAGCTATTTGTAACAAGATTCTACTCTATAGTATATGGAGCTGTATTCAATATATTTTAATAGCCTATTATGGAAAAGAATCTGAAAAAATTTATATGTACACTCACACGTACGTATATATAAAACTTCAGTATACTTGAAACTAACAAAACACTGTAAGTCAACTATACTTCAATTTAAAAAAAAAGCAAATCAGTGCTCTGATTCTCAGACACATTGAAGTGAAGCACCATCTCAGAGCACATAGCATGCGCTTGCTTCCTTGAAGACCACACGAGCACCCTGCAGAAAAAATAACAGCATCCTATGATGCACCCCTTACATACAAGCCACTGTTCTGAAGGTAAAATGATTCATGGAGAAGTAACAGACATTGTTCTTACTTTCACGGTGCACAAAGTCTTATAGGGGAGACAAGATACAAACACACACAAATACTAGGATATCTTGATTTTCAAGTATATCAAATCCTTATTCCAGGCAGGTACCACTCTCTGAGACAAAAAGGTGGTTTCCACTTCAGACTTGGTCACAGTGAAAAACCCAGAAGAAAGACGAGTGATTTAGTCCAGGTAGATGAGACGCATTTCCATTGTAAAATCACTGGAGCTTTTCCCTCTGACTCAAAGCAAATCCATTTGTCAAACACACCATAAATATACATTTGCACTATTTATTACCTCTGCCTATAAAAGAAAATTGTATTAGGTGATTGTGCTGAAAATGTGTCAAAAGTATAATTTGCATCTCTTTTATGTGGATGTTTTTATGTGTATTTGCTATATTTCAATTTGCTAATATACATATATATCTCTGCAGAGACATATATAAATGCTGTTTAGTTCTTCTGATCTTTGTTTTTATTTTCTTGGTATAAAATTTTCAATATAATTTGTGATTCTAAAAATATTGCTTTTGAAAAATATGGTATGGAGCCTTCATTCCCTTAATTCCCATAATCCAATACAATAAAACATTTACTAAAAGTATATTAAAGAGAGTGTCCTGAAGGATTTGCTTCTCTTTGACAAACTGTCACCGGAGGATTGTGTACCATGTTTTCTGTGTTGTCCTGATTTTCATGAAATCCATCTCTCTTTGGTTGAGCACATTTCTCCAAGTTTTCCCTTCCTTCCTTAGTTGGAAATACTCATTTTTCCTCTTGGGAATCCTACCAAAAGAAACTGGGACTCTGGGTATTGGAGCTCATGTTTTACTCTGCAAATGTCATGGATTTTGAAAGGAGGTATATTCTTCTGTGTTATTTTTATTTACAGCATTTAAAAGTATCTTCATGTTTGTAAAAAAAAAAACAAAAACTTTTGCAATTATGTCTTTTGCCAGTTCTCCTCAACCATTTTAAGAAGCAGGCCAACAGCCCCTGTTGTTAGTGGAAAAGGGATAAAGCCCAAAGGGAAATTATGTTACTTTAGGGTCACACAGAAAGTCATTAAAAAGTTAAAACTCAGGTCTCCCAAGTCTCAAGTGCTTTGCTTTTCCATTAGAAATGTCTTGTTAACTTCTTTTCCTCATCTACAAGCCATATTCATCGTTGTTTAGTCACTAAATTATGTTTGACTCTTTTGCAACTCCATGGACAATAGCCCGCCAGGCTCCTCTGTCCATGGGATTTCCCAGGCAAAAGCGCTGGAGTAGGCTGCCATTTCCTCCTCCAGGGGATCTTCCTGACCCAGGGATCCAACCCACATTTCCCGCATTGGCTTGTGGATTCTTTACCGCTGACCCACCAGGGAAACCCACAAGCCACATGCATACTATTTTTCCTGAACTAGTCAGTATCTAGGGCAAAGAGAAGCCACTGTCCCTTTGACCCTATTTTGACCTCTGGAGAGAGACCCTTTCTCAGAGTTCTGCTGGGAACTTGGCCTCACAGGATGGCCTGTGAGGTGTCCCCATCCCTCATCTTCATCCAATTCTTGTGTTGAAACTGTAACCCCTAAGGTGACTGTATTTGCAGATAGGACTTTCAGGAAGTAATTAAAGTTAATTGAGGTGATAAAGGTGGGGCCCTTATCTGATAGAGTTAGTGGCCTTAAAAGAAGAGAAAGAGAGAAAGATACCTCTTTCAATATGCACACAGGGAAAAGAGGTCATGTGAAGACACGGAAAAGGCAAACCAGGAAGAGAATTCTCACCAGAGACTGACACTTGCCAGATCTTGATCTGGGATTTCCAGCCTCCAGAGTTTTGAGAAATAAATTTCTGTTGTTTAAGTCCCCAGTTTATGGTACTTTGTTATGGCAGCTTTGTTAAGACAGAGACCTTATAGTTTGCCTTTCAAGTCAGTCTCAGGGTCCATGTAACACAGGCAGGACCTAGAACCTGCCCAGAGTCTGGCTGAGAAAAGCTTCCTTGAGGCATGTTCCTGGGGATGAGGTGGCCCCAGAGCAAAGGCTGAGCCCTGAGTAAGGGCCAGAGGCTGCTGCAGAGGCCTGCCCAAGTGAGGCACAAGACTAAGCATCCCACCAACGGCAGACTTCAGCTGCCGCGGCCAACAGCAGACGGCTCCCAGGCCAGCATCACCCTGGAGACCAGGAGGCAGAGGACCTTGTGTGCAAGGATCTCCAATCTGCCCTGCTTGCTGTGACCTCATTGGTGTCCTCCCCTCCCTGCACATGTCAGAATACCCCCAGAGGGGAAGAAGATGGGGTAGGAGGGGAGTCTCTGAGAGATGGAACATTTTTATCATAAAGAGTCTTGACATCACCTCAAGGGACTGTTAAGTCATCTAGAGATGGAACAGGACAGTTAGTTCACTATCCCCTCTTCCTGGTTGGGGCTCAGGAGAAAGGCTAGTGTAGTCACAAGCAAAGGAGGTGTCATCTTTCCTCTGCCCACACAGAATGTAATCTAAGATGAATCTGTGACCCCCCCACAGAGGCAACTGTGAGGGGTGTGTTTCTTCCCTGGGACAGGTGGGGGTGGGGACTACAGCTATGTTCTCTGGATGTCAGCATCTTGGGAGTTTGTGTAAATGATGCCTGCCCTGCTCCACCCTTTGTTCTGTCTCCTATTATATATAGGCTGTGCTGTGTACCTATTTAATACAATAGGTGATGTTCATATTAATTCCCATGCATTTTTATCCTCCCAACTACATTATAAACTACTATTGAACAGAAGCTAGAAGGGTGCCAAGGTCAGAGTTCTGGTAAATATTTGTCAGCTAAGCAGTTGTGTTGCTGCCCTGCACAGTGAGACATCAGCATGTCTGTGGATTTTGCAGCAAGTTTCAAAAATCCTAGCTGATGACTTCTTGGGTGGGGCTAGCCCCGATGTCATGTTGGGACCGCTCACATGTTGTTTCCACTTTAGGACACTGGTCACTGGTCTCTACATTTGTGAAACAAAAAAGTTGATCTCGGGGCCCATAAAGATTCCTTTTGAGGTCTCACTTGTATGACACTGTGAGATCTCTTATTCCATCTTTTATTATCTTTCCAATGGGCCATATGGAATAAGGGAGCATAGCCATACTACAGCTTGGACTATTGAGAGGCTGTTTTAAGTGCTTTATGTAACAATGTGATGAAGAAGCCCCTGTTACTGAGTCCCTTTGCTGTCCTTCTGAAACTATCACAACATTCTTAATCAGCTATGCTCCAATATAAAATAAAAAGCTTTAAAAAAGAAAATAACATCAGAGAGGAAAATTTAGTTTCCAGAGATTAGGGCCCAAATCCCTTGCTTGTCACTCTCACAGGGTGGATTTACAACAGGCTGACCCCTTGGAACTAAGAAGCCTCTTGATGAAAGTGAAAGAGGAGAGTGAAAAAGTTGGCTTAAAGCTCAACATTCAGAAAACGAAGATCATGGCATCTGGTCCCATCACTTCATGGGAAATAGATGGGGAAACAGTGGAAACAGTGTCAGACTTTATTTTTTTGGGCTCCAAAATCACTGCAGATGGTGACTGCAGCCATGAAATGAAAAGACGCTTACTCCTTGGAAGCAAAGTTATGACCAATCTAGTTATCATATTCAAAAGCAGACACATTACTTTACCAACAAAGGTCCATTTAGTCAAGGCTATGGTTTTTCCAGTGGTCACGTATGGATGTGAGAGTTGGACTGTGAAGAAAGCTGAGCACCGAAGAATTGATGCTTTTGAACTGTGGTGTTGGAGAAGACTCTTGAGAGTCCTTTGGACTGCAAGGAGATCCAACCAGTCCATCCTAAAGGAGATCAGTCCTGGGTGTTCATTGGAAGGACTGATGCTAAGCTGAAACTCCAATACTTTGGTGACCTCATGTGAAGAGTTGACTCATTGGAAAAGACCCTGATGCTGGGAGGGATTGGGGACAGGAGGAGAAGGGAATGACAGAGGATGAAATGGCTGGATGGCATCACCAACTCGATGGACGTGAGGTTGAGTGAACTCTGGGAGTTGGTGATGGACAGGGAGGCCTGGCGTGCTGCGATTCATGGGGTCGCAAAGAGTCAGACACGACTGAGCGACTGAACTGAACTGAACCGAACCCCTTGGAAAAGACCCCGACGCTGGGAAAGGCTGAGGGCAGGAGGAAAAGGAGGCAACAGAGGATGAGATGGTTGGATGGCATCACTGACTCAGTGGACGTGAGTTTGAGCAAACCCTGGGAGATAGTGAAGGACAGGGAAGCCTGGCATGCTGCAGTCCATGGGGTCATAAAGAGACACGACTTAGTGACTGAAAAACAACAAACCCCTGGAAGAGGGGAGGGAGATACTAGAGATTTAAGACAAGCTATTTGTTCTGGGAACCTTTCTGTTCCCTCAGTCTGAAACTCTACCTTACTTTTCCATTTTTCGATTATCCACTTTCCTTTTCAATTAATAGTTTCCTAATGATCTCTTATTCATCTGTCTTTCTTTCCCCTGCTTTCCTTCAGTTTCTCCTCAAGGATCCACTTGGCACTTTATCAGCAGCTTCCACTCAGTGCATTTCCAGTTCCTCAAGGGTCAGTGTAGGAAGAAAGAGGGAAAAACAGAAGATTCTGTTATTGCTAGCACCGTTTTTATTGTTGCTGTTGTTGCTCAGTTGCTAGTTGTGTCTGACTCTTTGTGACCCCATGGACTGCAGGATGCCAGGTTCTCCTGTCCATCACTCCTGGAGTTTGCTCAGACTCATGTCCATTGAGTTGTTGATGCCATCTAATTGTCTCCCTCTTCTTCTCCTGCCCTCAATCTTTCCCAGCATCAGGGTCTTTTCCAATGAGTCAACTCTTTGCACCAGGTAACCAAGGTATTGGAGCTTCAGCTTCAGCACCTGTCCTTCCAATGAATATTCAGGGTTGATTTCCATTAGGATTGACTTGTTTGATCTCCTTGCTGCCCAAGGGACTTTCAAGAAAGCATCAGTTCTTTGGCACTCAGTCTTCTTCATGGTCCAACCTTCACATCTGTACATGACTACTGGAAAACTACAGCTTTAACTATATGGACCTTTGTCAGCAAAATGATGTCTCTACTTTTAAATATGTTGTCTGGGTTTGTCATAGCTTTTCTTCCAAGCCACTTTTAATTTCGTGGCTGCAGTCACCGTTCATAGTGATTTTGGACTGCTTTACTGACAAGAAAACTGAGTCACAGGGTGTAACCTGTTCAAGGAAGCAGAGCTGGGAAGTGTAGAGTTCCTTGGATACAGACAGATGGCTCTGCAGCCTTGCCTCAGCCCCCACACTGTGCCACCTCTAGCATGGGGAATTATTGGCCAATAGGTTGGTTTCAGGGAGGAAATGGGAATCCATACTTCCTGAGCTTGTAAGACTCCAGAGTCCCTACAGCTGAGACCCACTTCCACTGTAAGATGTTCTTCATTCCCCCACCAGAGTAATTCTAACTTAGTCGTTTCAGACATGCAAAGTGACTGCCAGCCCTGTGCTGGGCTGTCTTTGTCTTGGAATGGGATTTGAAGTGCAGGCCATTAATAGGGATGGGCTTGGTGGTGGGGAAGGCTCTCTGCAGGAGGTGAGGTTCCAAGATGTTTCCTTGGGGGCAGGGGTGGGGATGGGTACTCATTCAAATTTGTCATGTTCATTCCAGGAAACCGAATTCTATCATCTCACAGTGGCATTCTCCACAGGGCGATCAGCTGGGCTCCCAAAGATCCCCAAATGGGCCCTTCTTACCCTGTGATTTATAATCTTCCTAATCTTTAACTAGTTAACTTGGCTTTTCTGAGGAGAAGGTAAGAGGAAAGTGGGAATTATTTGTCTGATCGATGGATTTGCTTGTAATTCCCTCTAATTCCCTGTGATGAGAAAACTATGCATCTATTCTTCTGGGTACAGCGACTTTTTACTACAGTCATTCCTCAAATAGCTGATAGGAGCTAAGCTAGAGCACATCTTTTATGGAGGAACCAACAGTAACATGGTTACTTTTCTAAGCAGAGTCTCAGGCACCTAGGCAGAAGGCACTTGGATCCTGACTCCAAAGAACTTAACCCTTTTAGCCGTGTAATCCTCCCCAGAGACCTTCTACAGCCTGAGCACCTGGGAGGAGGGCTAGGCTCTCTGCTTCTCAAATGGAATCCTGGCTGCTCTGGGTCCCCCAGGAGGCCAAGATCCTGCCCAGGCACCTGCAAAGCATTTGGGCAGGGTCCAGGCTACAGACTCTGCTGAGGTTACTCTGATCAGGCTGGAGAAAACAGACCCTGTTACCCAGGTGGACTCCAGCCCACCCTGCAGGCCATGAATATTTTCTGGATCAGTGGACACCTGTTCTGTAAACACTCAGGGCCAAGGATGCGCTGGGACAAAGAACGTACTCTCAATTGCTTCCAACGCCCAGAGCTCAGGGAGGAGGTGGAAGGGGCAGGCCAAGGGGCTAGGCTGCCAGGCTCAGGCAGGCTGAGAGCTGGAGGGCAGAGAGCTCAGGCCCTTTGGGTGGAGGCAAATCCCAGGAAGAAGCCCCCAAGTGTGGGCTGAGTCCACACCTGAAGAGAACTGGTCAAAACTCCATGAGTCTGTTCTCAGTCACAAAGGGCCAAGACCACAGAGAGGGCCCAAGTGGGAACCGAGGTTACTCAGCCTGGTATGGTCCAGCGAGGTCAGATGGAGGTGGGGGTCTTCAGAACAGAGGAGGTGGGCACCCACCAGGCCCCCCTGCAATAACCAGGGGGCAGCACTGACTTGAAAGGAAGGGGGTCTTTTCTCCTCCACACGTCCTTGGCAGAGCTCCAACAGGAATGCCAGGCTGGAAGACATCTCTGGACTGAGTGACTTCCTTAAAGCTGGCCGTGGCAGGGGCGAGGAAGGGGCCATTGTGTCTTCCTCGGGCCCTGTCAGCCCTGAAAATGAGCCTGTGGCCCTGAAGCAGAGGCTCCAGGGATGCTGCCCTCAGGTGAGAGTGGATGCTCCAGAAAATGTGCCCTCTATTTGTCTCTGAGAGAAGCAAAACTCCTTTAATCGTCTATAAAACTGTGCCTTTTCCTTCTATAAGATGGCTGCATGTAGAGAGGGCGGAAAAAAGAAAAAAAAAAAAGGACAAGACACTAAGTGCAGAATAATGTCACAGTAAGCTGGGCCCCCCTCCATTTTTCATATTGTTTCCGATTTGCAATAGCTATTGGGTGCCAGAGAGGGAAGGAACAACTTTAAAAAACAATTAGTGGGACATGTGGTGCTCATTCTTGGCTGGAACTCTGCAGCCTCATCTGCTGGCAAATACTCCACTGTCTTTCATGAAAAATGCTTTAGAACTAATGAGCTATATTTGCATTCCCCGTAGAATGGATTCGGAATTTTTCATCTACCCCACACCATGAAAAATGGATGTGTTTGGCACAGAAGTCATTTGAACATAAAGCCCAGCCTCAGTGGAAAGACAACCTTCAGAACAACTTTTCAAGTAACTTAGCTCATTCGCACTTGCTTCCACTGGGGAAGGTCAAGCTCACGTGAAAGATGGAAATTTCCCTCACAAACCTAGATGCTGATGAGATTTGTTTTTGTAGATAATCTGCAGCAGTGAAATTTTTCATAATGTCAGTGCAAAATAAATTAAAATGTTCATCTTCATATGGCTGGTTCCATTGCATTAAAATAAATGTTGCAAGCTCATTTAATTAGTATAGTTAGGAATGTCTCTTCCCTGCTTCACTGACTCTCCAAATCACAAGTTAATTTGTCAAAATCAGACCATTGTTTTTCCTTCATTCTTCATTACTAGAGACAGCCCCATTTAAATAAATGTTTATGCTACAGAGAGCAGAGCAGTGAACAACCCCAAATATTTTCACAAGCCAGTGCTGGAAAAGTTGAAAACACAGGGAGTGAGGATACATCTTTTTCCCTCCCTTTGTGGTTATTGGATATTTGACTGGCTGAAAAGGTACAAAATTGAGCAGTCTGCAGTAACTGATGACACTGCGTCTGCCATTGCTCATGTTGGCAGACTACATCCTCTTGAAAGCAGTTTTCTTCTCTGTTTTCAAAGACAAATGATGACAAAAGATACCATCTCTATAAATTACCCTCATCAGATCATTCTCTTTGAGAATCCTTGGTTAATCAATTAGACAATGTTTGTTAGTGGGGGGCATCTGAACTAGGTGTGGAAGAGAAGGTCCTGGCTTTTGTAGCCATTTGCTTACCCTTCCTGGCTGTGAAGAGCCAGATTTCCTGCTGAAAATTCACGGGATAATCAAACTCCAGGGTTTCCTTCTTTCTTCTTTTGCTTCCTAACCCTCCCAAACCTCCATGATAAAACCAGAAGTACCAATGACCATGGATAAAGCATGAGATTTTTAGCAATAGAAGTATGTTGGTGTTAATGATGAAGATCAGGGAAAGGGGGTTCGCATAATTAGCCAAGGTGTTGCATCTGTGGAGGTCTTCTGGAAGGTATCCATCAGTAATGGATGAAAGCACATATCAGGTCATTATCAGCGCCCCACACTAATGAGACATGCATTCCTGCACTGTAGAGGCTTCTCCATGAGAAAATGCTGCAGTGCTCGCTCAGCTCCACATTCAGCCTCAAGGGGAAGAAGGCCAAGTTTCCTCCCCCAAAGTTTTGTCGTTCACAAAATGGGAGTAGTCCAACCTCCCTCCTCTGTAAAGAAGTCAAAAGAGAGGTTAGCCTTTTTCTTCTGACTGTATAGGGTTTTCTTGCCCTGTGACCAGTTTCTTCTGCTGCCTTTGTTTTGTGCAATTTTTCTCCCATTGTGCAAATGGGTTCAAGGTACCAGATGTGGTTCTTCAGATTTCTCAGTAGGTGGTAGGCTGGAAAATCTTCCAAAGCCGTCCTTGGTATGGTTCTGATGAGGTCTAATCTGCACAATCAACCTTGTGCTTTTTTTCTTTTCTCTTTTATTTATTTATTTTGGTACAAATCCTTGGGACCAACTTTCCCGAGAAAGCTTCATTAATAAATTATTGAATGAACAAGAAGATTTAATGACTATGTATTGTTCAAATGTGCCTGTTTGACTTTCCAAAATCAGACTCAGGTAGGCAGGAAGGAGCAACATCCCTGCTCTCCCTCCTCCACAGCTAGGAGTTGCCTGAAAGCAGCAGCTGAGCATAGCCCTGAGTGTGCCCTCACTCATTCATTTGCTCATTCGTCTCACAAACATTTGTGGATGGCACCGAACTAGGCACTGAGTGTGGAGGGACAAGCTCTTTTTCTCAACATAAAAGTAATGGAGCCTTCTGACTAGAGCAGGAACGCTATGCCTTGTGGCCTACTGTTCAACCCTTAAACTGGGCCACCGTGTCTATAATAGAACAGTTGTACTAGAAACAACACTCGTGTCTCTGGTTGGTCATGGGGCAGCCTGTGGGAAACTGGAAATCAAGCCATACACATAAAAGACGTGAAATGACCAAGGGGTATGTGGAACACTGGGGCCTCCCAGGTGGTGCTAGTGGTAAAGAACCCACTTGCCAACGCAGGAGACATAAGAGATGTGGGTTCAGTCTCTGGGTCTGGAAGATCCCTTGGAGGAGGGCATGGCAACCCACTCCTGTATTCTTGCCTAGAGAATCCCATGGACAGAGAAGCCTGATGGCCTACAGTCCATAGGGTTGCAAAGAGTTGGACATGACTCAAGCGACTTAGGAGAAGGTGATGGCACCCCACTCCAGTACTCTTGCCTGGAAAATCCCATGGACAGAGGAGCCTGGTGGGCTGCAGTCCATGGAGTCGCTGAGGGTCGGACACGACTGAGCGACTTCACTTTCACTTTTCACTTTCATGCACTGGAGAAGGAAATGGCAACCCACTCCAGTGTTCTTGCCTGGAGAATCCCAGGGATGAGGGAGCCTGGTGGGCTGCCATCTATGGGGTTGCACAGAGTTGGACACGACTGAAGTGACTTAGCAGCAGCAGCAGCAAGCGACTTAGCAAGAACAGGTTGAGCACTGGGCCTTGGCAGCAGCCTCACCTACATTCAAGATTTTAGCTTGGAATCCCTTCTCCTTGGGTCAGCTCCTTCTACAAAATGTTCCTCAGTGAGTATGAGAAAAACCGACATTTACTTTTGACACTGAGGAGATCCAAAGCAGAGGCAACTAGGAGATCCAGAGCAGAGGGAAAGTTTTCTTAGTAAAAATAATGCAGCCACATGATGTTGGCCTGGTTCTTTGTCCCCAGACCAAAACCAGGCTGGAATTATGGAGCCAGAGAGACCACCCATGACAAACAGAGCAGGCTGACTTCAAGCCAACCTAGCTAAGCTCTGTGAAGCTTCGGCCACTGTGAGACGAAGACCTCAGCTCAAATCCCAGGCTCCACTTACCAGCTGTAACCTGGGGCAAATGATGCCTCGGAAAGGCCTTTCGTCATACACAAAACGGTCATAGTAATTATAATTATATCTTTTTCATGGTGTCTGTGAAAATTATATGAGGCACTAGGTGTAAATATGACCTGACACATCTCAAGCATTTCATACATGCTAATTCTTTTCTGGGGGCTTTCAGAAGGAATTTGGTAGCAGAGGCTAGGACAACCTAAGATGAAACAGAACGAGTATGGGGTAAACTTTTGGGAAAAGTTGATTTTTTGATAGAATTGATTTTTAATGAAGTTTGGCTGCTGAACTATTCTTGAATGGAACACTACTCTAAGACTGAACTACATGTGTCTCTGGTTTATGCGGGCTATTCCTAGCTTATTTCTGGAATGAACTTCTGATAGTTCATTGATCATCTGATCAAAATCCATTTCACAAGTTGTAGGAAGGTTAGATGCCTGCCCAGATCATATACTAGTAGCTCCACTCCTTGCTATCTTTCACCTCCCTTCATGTGAGAGAAAACCGGAAATTATCTCTAAGGATGCAAAGTCCCTCCAACCATTCCTCCTATGACAACGAGGTTTCTTGATCATTTATTACCCTTTCAACCCTTCTTTAACCCTCTCTGGTTTTACCACATTCCTTTTTAAGTGTGGTATCAAAACCACAATAATCAAAAACCAAATAAAATGCACCAAATGCTTCTGACTATGGCCTCTTTGGTTCTGGTCAAGTCTATGATGAAAGCTGTCTGTTGGCAGCCACACTGCATTGCCCTTACTGTCAAATGAAATCCCTAGGACTTTTTTTTTTTTTAACACCTGAAAGAATGTTAGTCAGTCTCTCTCATCCAGTAGGTGTGTCATTAGTTATTTATCCTGATCACAGAGACGTATGTTTATCGCTGTTAAATTCAATGAGTTTGGGCTATCACTTCAGACCGTCAAGATGTCTCTGCATCATAATTCTGTCATCTCGTGGTCTAGTTTTACTTCCCAGTTCAGTGTCAGACTGTTATTCTGCCAGTCACACATCTCTCCCTCTGGTCTTCAAGGATAACATGATAGAGTTTGTCAGAGGGTTTACTGAACTCAAGATATGCATCCCCTTTAGCTCCCTGTTCTTCTGACATCCTGACTCATAGCCATACCATCTCAAATTCCAGGGTCTCCAAAGGGTTTAAGACCTTTCAAACATTGAGGGATACAGTAGAAAAAGATAATCAGTAACAGCTATTGAATACTTTCATGATCAGACAACCCTTTAAGATGAATTATGAGGAATGGAAGTAAGAAAGGGTCTGCTATAGACATGCATCCCTCCCAAATTCACATTTCAAATCCTAGTCTCCAAGGTGATGGTATTAGGCAGTGGGAACTTGGGGAGGTCATTAGGTCGCAAGCTCAGAGCCCTCATAAAGGGAATCAGTGCCTTAGGAGCCTGGCAGGCTACAGTCCATAGGGTTGCAAAGAGTCAGACAAAACTGAAGCAACTTGGCACAGAAGTCTTTATAAAAGAGACCTTGGGATTCCCTTGGTGGTCCAGTGGGTAAGAATCTGCCTGCCAATTCAGGGGACACGGATTCGATCCCTGGTCCAGGAAGATTCCACATGCTGTGGGCCAACTGAGCTTGTGGGTCACAACTGCTAAGGCCTGCACACTCCAGAGACCACATGCTGCAAGTACTGAGCTGACCCACAACAGCTACTGAGGCCCGAGCACCCTAGAGGCAAGTTCTGCAGCAAGAGAAGCTACCTCAACGAGAAGCCAGCACACCACAGCTAGAGAATAGCCGCTGCTGGCCACAACTAGGGAGAAGGAAATGGCAACCCACTCCAGTATTCTTGCCTAGAAAATCGCGTGGACAGAGGAGCCTGGTGGGCTGCTGTCCATAGGGTCGCACAGTCGGACATGACTAAAGCTACTTAGCAGCAGCAGCAGCCACAACTAGAGAAAGCCCACACGCAGCAACAAAGACCCAGTGCACCAAAAAATAAAAATAATAATTTTTTTTTAAAGAGAGAACTTAGAACGAGTCCTTGCCCCTTGTAGCATGTGAGAACATTGCGAGAAGACCACCATCTGTCTATGAACTAGGAAGCAGAGCCTCACTAGACAGCAGATCTGCAGGCAACCTGATGCTGGACCCACCCAGAACTGTAGGAAATAAATGATTGTTTATAAGCCACCCCGTGTATGGTATTTTGGCTATCATGACTAGAATAGACTAAGGCCCTTGACAGAAAAAAAAGAGATGGAGAAAGAAAAATCCAAAGTGGAAGGACATGGATAAACTTTGCCTACTTCACAGTTTTCTATGCTAGGGAATTAAATAACATAAGAAATGACTATTAAAACATAAGGGAGATGAGATAGTTTTAAAAAAAATATTCAGTGTAGTCAGAAATGAAAACGGGGAGGGCTGCATCTCTGTCCTGTAGGTCAGTTCAGTCTTTGCTGCTTAAAATCTGAATCTTTATCATGCATATCCTTATTATAAGTCTGTGAATTATGCTTTTAAGCTTTATTTTGAAAATATCATGCGTGTAAAAGGAATATCTGTTATATAAAGTTCAAAATCACCTGTGGTGTTAGAAGTCAGGATACCAGATGGTGTTGGAGACAAGAGTGGGAAAAAATTGAGAGAGCCGGATGGGCTGAACCATGTGGTTTTTGATTTGATGGTGGTCACACAGGAGTCACTCACTTTGTGGACATTCATCCAACCATACAGGTGTGAATTGTTCATTCCTCTATATGTAAGTGGTAACTGGAAACCAATTTGCAATGATCAGTCTCTTTAAAGTCTCTTTATTTTTTTTAAGTCTCTTTTTAAAGTCTCTTTATTTCCTTCTGAGCACAAACAACAGAACATATAATTTAGTTCATTCATCAAACTGGTTATGTGAAAACCTTCTAGGTTCAAAGCACTGTACTCGGTAGAGCACAAAGCGCTGGGACTCTGGAGACAAAGACGATGCAGGCACAGCCCCTGCCCACAAAGAACTTACAGATCAGTGAAGGATGAATGTCTACCACACATTGATATATTCCAAGGGAAATGTCCTGAGGTCCTAAGATGGATCAGGGTCTTCATGAAAAGCCATTTGGAGGGCATTTCATATATTCAAGAATCATATGGAATCTTTGTGAATTTACATATAGTGAATGACATTGTTTTCCCACTCATACAATGAAAAACTTCTTAGTTCTATTTTTGTCCTATTTTGTGGCAAAGTCTGTAAGAAATTTATGCATACATAATTAATGAGAAGTGTGATTGTCATTATTGAAAATAATAAAATAACATACTTTAAACCATTTTTTTTCAAAGACCTAACTTTAAAATACTTCTAACAAGTTAATGCCTGAGGAATTAATTTTAAGGTAACTTTTGAATCTATAGATGAAATTTTTAAATGAAAAATTGACCCAATCAACTAATGAACAGATAAACAGAACTTGGTATATCCATACAACCAGATGTTATTTGGCCACCAAAAGGATGAAGTATTGATACATGCTACAGTGAGGATGAACCTTGGAAACATTATGCGAAATGAGAGAATTCAGATGCAAAAGATCACATATTGTATAATTCCACTTATGTTAAATATCCAGAATAGGCAAATTCATAGAGACCCAAGGTAGATTACTGGTTTCCAGGAGTTGAGGGAAGGGAGGAATGGTGAGTGAGTGCTAATAGGTATAGGGCAGAATAGGGATGGGGGTTAGAGGGTTTCTTTTTCAGGTGATGAAAATGCTCTGGAATTAGATAGTGGTAATGGTTGTTTGAGGCTTTCTGGGTAGCTCAGGTGGTAAAGAATCCGCCTGCAAAGCAGGGGACCCTGGTTTGATTCCTGGGTCAGAAAGATCCCCTGGAGAAGGGATAGGCTACCCACTCCAGTATTCATGGGCTTCCCTGGTGGCTCAGATGGCAAAGAATCCGCTGAAATGTGGGAGACCTGGGTTCAATCCCGTAATAGGAAGATCCCCGGAGGACAGCATGGCAATCCACTTCAGTATTCACGCCTAGATAATCCCCATGGACAGAGGAGCCTGGAGGGCTACAGTCCATGGGGTCGCAAAGAGTCGGACACGACTGAGCGATTGAGCACAGCACAGCACAATGGTTGTTTGACCTTGTGGATACTAAAAACCACTGAATTGTAGACTTTAAAATGGTGAATTTTATGATATGTGAATTATAACTCAATAAAATATATAGGAGGCAATTTTCAAACATACAGATTGAAATTTTGAAATCATAAAATTTTTTTCACTGAGAAATTCTCAATACAATTTTATGATACATCTAATGAATGAGTACCAAAAACATACGCATAAAGATGAAAAGTAATATAGACCAAAATGGGGGAATGGGCTTCCATTTGTGTGAGAATTAAATGAGAACCTAAAGCAAACTCTTCACGTGGGGCTATGGAAGGATCGAGACATGACTTCTTGTGCCGGTGTTTTCTATTTCTAATTCCAAAACGGAATCATTCAAGACTGGATTAGCTGCCATCAGTAGATATTTTATTAACTCCTGCTTTTCTTAACCTGCTTAACAACAAAAATGCTTTTGGTTACTTCTCTGATAAGCAGCCCTTTTCCTGATCCCTGTTGGTAGAGATTAGAGAACAGTTTGTGCAAATCAGCATTTACAGGCAAGATGAGCTTTCCAGGAGAGAGAAGGAGAGGATTCAAAGCAGTCAAGCAAAGGGCTCTGTGGAGGAAACCCAGGTAGACCCCCAGTAATAAATACATTTATTGCCTGGACAGTAAAAAGTACTGGAGAGTTTAAAATAAATTCAGAGTTATTTAAACTTAATTTATGACCAGGAAAATAAACCCTCTCTTCCACCATTAATGTTTTTTATCTGGGCCATCAAATGTCACACGCTACTGATTTTGGATGTAAGGTCACTGGAAACAACATATCAGAGGTGTCAGCACCACAAATCAAGAGAAATTCCCCTAAAAATAAAAATGTCAAGAGTAAAATAATAGGCAATAGTTATTTCATGCTATGAAAGACTTCTAATATATCAAAGGGTTCACCTTTTTCTACCTTTATTATGTATCACTTTGAACGCTAAATATACTTCTGTTTAACAGATAAAGTAAAGAAAACAGGCATCAGAATGCTGATGATAATAAGAATGATGACATACAATAAAACTATTTGCAGGCATATAAACATTAGAAGGCAGAGCCCTGAATATACCAAAAGACAAACAACGACCCTGATTATAGGGAGGTCTGCTGCCTAGCATGTCAATTATTTTAAGGGGTCATCTTAAAGGTCAACTATAACGGTGTCTTTGAAACCAGAATACAGATATATTGGGTTTTGGTAAGAAGAATAAAAGAACGTCTTAGAGCTAATGTGGATCTATTCAGAAGTCTAAATCCTGAAGCGATCCTCTGGTCTTTTATTCGAGGATTGAATAAAGCAGAAGAAAGTGCCAATGTGCTGGGAGGAGATGAAAGATAAAGGAGACTTGGAGCCGACGTTCTTTATGATCCTGGTGTTTAACAACTGACAGGCAGGGGCATTTGCCATAATGTGTCGTTGCTAAACGCATGAACTTCTGGCAGGGTAAACTCAGCCAGGATTATACTTTATGCTAAAGCATCTGACTGAAAAGGTTATCAAAGCCTCAGGTAAAAATGACTTTGTTTCATCCTTGTGACATATCTTGCAGCAATTTTCTAGGACGTTAAAGGTAAAATCTTGCTTCCTGACTCAAGGACTCATAATCCAGCTGATGAAATGACTCCGGGGAAGGATAAAGGAGGATGGAGCCATTCACGTATAAGCACAAATTTTGCCCAAGATGGTAGTGAGCAGTTAGAGAAAAGCCATAATACTTTAGTTTAAGCCTCCCAAAGTCCTTTTATCACTGGGAGGAGCAGGGAGGGGAAAAGGAGGTCATATCTGCCCATCAGCAGGTACCACAGGGCAGGAGATGGGCCAGTGTCCTCACCCAGGTGACAGCACAGGAGCTCTGCATCTCAGAAAGGTCCAGTACGACTGGCTCCAAAATGGAGTATCCTTCCAGCTGTGGTGGCTATAGAGTTTTAGAATATAGAATTATAGGAATCGAATGCCAAGGATTTGAACATCTATCTCCCTTCGTAAGACAGAGGAGGCAGTGCTTGGGGGCAGAGCCAAAATAAGAGGCTCTACTGTGGTCACCAGCTCTGGCCAGGCCGCTGGTATGACTGTCCCATGCAAGCCCCACTTGGGGGTAGCAGCTGTTTCAACTGGGAGAGAGGCTCCCTGGAATGATCTCCAGCCTTCAACTTGATATGTAAGTGTTGCTAGTAAGTGAGTGAATTCTCTGTGTCTCAGTTACCCCATGAAACTAGTTGATATCTGCATGCATTGACTTTTCAGAGTGACTCTATAAGGTCTGGGTATCTTAGGAGAAGATTCCGCTAGAAAATACCCCTATAATCTAGCAGATAATAGACGAGATTGTTTAAAGTGAAGACACGCTTTGCCATGGGCTAGCAGTAAAATATTGTACAAGATGTTAGACCTTTCTAGCTCCTAGTTTCCTTATCTACAAATCAGAGTAGTAACAACTGTACTTACCTGGCGTGGTGTTGTGGGGATGCAACAGAAAACTCTCAGGACCATAAAGAGTGCATTTGCACACCAGAGAATAAGAAGTCCCTAGAAGCAAGGAGCTGGAGGTCTCAGGGTTCCTGGCCCAATGCTGTCCCACCACCCACTCCACCAACCTTCACCTGCAGACACTGACCTGTGTTGACTGTGAGTGTAGGCTGAACGGAATGGCTTAGGCATGTGCAAACTCCATAACAGCCCAGGGCTTCCCTAGACCAGGCTCTCATCCCTTGAGCAATCTGCTCAAATGATGGATGATTCTCTGGTCAAGAGGGGGTTCGATTCAGAGCCACATAGTGAAAGACAAGAACCTCAATGTCAGTCAGCACCCTATTTATTTGTGGATTTGGCTTATTAAAGACAAATGATGCTGAGGCAGTTCTATGGGTATCAGATGAATTATTTATACATTTGATTACATTGTTTTATTGGAGGGCTCAACCCTGTTTAACTCTTGAGTTTTCAGCCTGGCATGTAAGAATTCTATTCAGCATTCTCTAATCACTTTCTGAATTTGACTTTGGGGTACCACTTGGAAATTCATGGTCTATGTGACAAAGAGATGTCTGTATTCAAGGCTTTATAAAAAACAAATGTCAAAACAAAACTTGGGTTTGAGAAAACCATCAGTTTCTACAAAATATTTTATTGGAGAATCTGTTCTTGAACTGATTAGACCTTTAAATTCTAGAGTGAAAGATATTTAAACTCAAATGCAATGATACAGCATTTTCCCTAGCTTTAAGGGGCATTTTCTCTTCCTTCAGGCACACAATTTCACTCAAAAGTAATTGCTAAACCTGCCTCATTCTATTACTTGCAAATTCAATATAATTAGAGACATATTTAGTTCATTATTAGATTGAAATTTTGCCCAGCTTTTTTTCAGCTTGTTGACTTTCAAAACGCTTTATTAAAAACTTGTCTTAGTATCACATTCTCTAAAGGAAAATAATAACTCCCAAGTACATTTTATAGAAATCACTCAAAATACAGGACCCGATGCCAGAAGCTAATAAACTCAAATCACAGAACTCACATCAGATGGCTGCTATAAGCTGCTTTAGAGCCGCTTGGACGTGTTTGACCTGAAAATTGAAATGTGTGTGCTCTCATACATAGTTTCACTGGAGAAACTGTCACCAGGTCTTATCATTTAAAACTCGTGTTCTTATTCCAGTCACTGGATTGCAATTTAGACCCTAAATATACTTTTTCCTCCAAAAACCTCCAAACACTTTCCCATGGCATTATTACCCTTAAACATCAGCCTTGTGGGCTGGCATATATGTTAGTCTTATGACATGAAATGCTTGGATGAGCAATGGATTTCTGGAGAGACCCTTGAGATGAAGAGTTTTGACCTTGCTGCTTCGAGGAGCTGCCTTCATCCTGGGGAGAAGAGATTTTAAGGGAGAACCCCCTGATGAGGGACTGAGCCCATGTTGACACCTGAAACCTAGGTGTCATCAGGCCTCATGGCCTGTGTGTTAAATGGCCTGCAAGACTGAAAGCTTGAAGAAATGAACCTGTCGGTACACATGGAGCACAGGGCTGGTAATTTTCTAGGTTAGCTCCTCCGAGAGTATCGGGGCAAAGCTGGCAGCCCCTCCTGGAACCAAGAACCAGGAGGGGAGCCTGGTCATTTGCAGAGGCAGGACTAATGCGGGAAAAGAGATTTGCTCCAGGCCACCTTGTTACCTGACAAGCTGAGTGCCTGCCAGTTGGAAAAGCAGTGTTGACATCACAGTCTAGACAGGATGGTTCCTGGGGACTCATTTCTTAAGTCTGCTGTTATTTCAAATGGTAAATTCTGGAGGGCAGTGTTTCAAATAGATTATTTTTAAAAAAATGAATCAAAGCATGAAAATGTGCCTATCTGGAAATGTGGAATCTGGGAGGTGTTTCTCTGACGGATGTCACACCATGTCTGGTCCGATTCCCAGATCCGTAGCATTTAAGCATAGAGGTAAAGAAGAGTGACTCTCCACTCCCCAGGTAGAAAAATTGGGACTGAGATGTGCGGCTGGATGCTTTCTTAGTTTCCAATTAAGAAATCTTGCAATTATCTTGATTTCCAGTGAAATTCAGAAATTTGAGCCATACAAACTAGTTTTCAATTTTAAGATCTGAGGTCTTTAGTTGGCTGGGAAGGGAGTGTTAATTGCTCAGTCATGCCCAACTCTCTGCAACCCATGGACTGCAGCCCACCAAGCTCCTCTGTCCATGGGATTTTCCAGACAAGGATACTGGAGTAGTTTGCCATTTCCTTCTCCGAGGGATCTTCCTGACCCAGGGATCAAACCCAGGTCTCCGGCACTGCAGGCAGATTCTTTACTGACTGAGCTATCAGGAAGCCCTAGGAAAGGAAGGGTCCATAGAACAAATAACACTTCCTCCCTTTTCTTCTGAATTCCATTGGTAGGAAATATGGGATCCAGTACCCAGGGAAATATTCTGACCTGAACAATGCATTTTATTTTTGATAACAAATGGAAATTTTGATTTGACTTCTATTCAAATTTGACGATCTCTGATCTCATGAACATGCAAATAATCAAAACTAGAGTGTAGCTGTACTTATTCTATATGAACAGAATCATTAAGTATGAATAAAAAGAGCCGCTGGCTTAAGTATATTTTCATTTCTACAAACCAAGTGGGCTTAACTTGCAAAATTAGTAGAAGAAACAGTCAAGCTGTTTAAAGAAGAACATAATGACTCCATTTGACTAATTTTTTAAAAAACTGATTTGGTTTACATTAGTGTCAATTAAAAAAACAAAGCTCTTAGGTATAAATCTAACAAGTCATGTATAAGACCAGCCTATATGAAGAAAACTACAAAATTTTGGTGAAAAAAAGTCAAAGAATTCCTAAGTAAATGGAGAGATAGTCCACGTTTATAGGTAGGAAGACTCAGTGTTGTCATGGTATTCCCTATAGCGCTATAGATTAAACTCAATTCCAATCAAAATCTCAGCAAGTTATTTTGTGGATATCAACAAATTGGTTCTAAAATTTGTATGCAGGGACTTCCCTGGTGGTCCAATGGTTAAGGCTTTGCCTTCCAATATAGGAGGTGTGGTTTGATCCCTGGTTGGGGAGTTAAGAACCCATATGCTTTATGGCCAAAAAACTAAAACATAAGACAGAAGCGATGTTGTAACAAATTCAATAAAAACTTTAAAATGTGGTCCACATCAAAAAATCTTTTAAAAAACTGAAAAAAAAGTTTATACATCGAAGCAAAAAACCAGAACAGCTAACACAACGTTGAAGGCAAACTGAGCTATAGGACTGACCCTCTCTGACTCCAGTATTACCATAAAGCTACAGTAATCGAGAGGGTGATATCAGTGAAAGAGTAGAAAAATGGATCAATGGAACATAGTAGAGTACACAAATACTGTCATTCATTCATCTTTGACAAAAAGTAAAGACAATTCTAACTCTTGGAGCTAAAAAAAAAACAAAACAAAATTGGGTCTATCATTATGTCAATGTCCTCACAAAGGCTGGCAAATTGAAGGTACTCATTAAACACTTGTTAAATGAATGAGTGAATAAATAGTCTGTTTCTAGCACTGGGTAAATCAGGGTATTTTTCTCACGTATAGTATGGGAATGTAATGCCAATCTTCCATGGTTGTGATGAGAGCTCTATGGCAAAACTATGTCTCTATATCCAGCAAATCAATAACTGAAAAAAGTCTCCTTGGAAGGAAGCTCCCTTGAGGTGGAAGAAGGCATGGAGATGGGGAAATTTAGCCCAGTTCGGGCATGGTTTTCAGAGCAGCAGGAATGAGAGGTTGACGGAAGAGGGCAGTGCTAGCAAAGAACAGATGTACAGAAGCTTAGGAAGCAGAGATGTCCAGGAGCCAGCTGGAGGAAGGGGACCAAGGAAGCAAACCAGGAGAGTTAGTGATTGAATGTGAGGTTATTTTTGATGTTTTCTATAAGGTCGCACTCACACTTGGCACACAGTACAGGCCAATCAGTAAGGCTGCTTTCAATACAGGAGTCCTAGTTCCCATCCACCCTTCCCAAATACTAACCATGTTACTACTGCTCCTGATAAGGGCACGAGGCCTTGGGAAGCATGTTACACTTTGCAAAATGACTTCACACTATCATCACTGTTGCTCCCCATAGCCACTCCGTGAGGAGTTAGAGATCTTAAAGGAGGTAACAGATTTGGCCCAAATCAGAGAAGTATTTGGAGCCCTAGCCTTGGCCACACAAGCTCAATTTCTTCCACTGCAGCACCTGTTCCCCTGTTGGAAATTTTATCACCTGAGCCATAATAGCCCCCAGTCCACCACCGTGGCCCCCATTTGCCTCTACTTTAACTGTAGTGATCATGGTCTCCTTCAATCACCCACCTCCCCCAAATTCAGACAAAATATTGTCTTTAACTTTTCTCCTATCTGAAAGCCTTGGGTGACCATATCCCTTCCTCTGATGAGCTCTGCCTCCCCTAGGAGCACCTGTGGCTGCTTTCTCCCTCCACCACTCTCCACCCTGATTCATTCCATCCTCTCTTGGTGCTTGGTAATGCACTCAGTCATGTCCGACTCTTTGCGACCCCATGGACTGTAGCCTGCCACCCTCCTCTGCCCATGGAATTTTCCAGGCAAGAATACTGGAGTGGGTTGCCATTTCCTGCTCCAGGGGATCTTCCCAACCCAGGTATCGAATCAGTGTCATCTGTGTCTCCTGCTTTGGCAGGCGGGTTCTTTACCACTGAGCCACCTGAGAAGTCCTCCTTCTACTCTGCTTCATCTCAAATTGCTGCCCTGAACTTCTCCCAACATGTATTTTCTCCTTGTGCTAAGAAAAACAAACAAACAAACAAACATAAAAGAATCTCAACTTCTCTCTCAAATGGATTTTACCATGAAAACTCCTCAGTTAGTTGCTAAGTGAAGAACAGAGGAACATTCAGGAAGGAACCAGGCCCTGCCCTCATGTGGACAGGACAGTGGAAAGCACATGGAACTGGGAGTCAGGAAACCTGGGGTCTGAGTCCTGCTTTACCAGGATGAATGATGTGGCTTTAGTCAAGTGACTCCCTCTGTCTGGGTCTCAGGTTTCTTGTTTGAAAAGCATTTCATCAGGATGAGATGCTTCCTAAGTTGTGTTCTCTGCTGATGGTCTGGATTCTATAGAGGAGAGTCTGAAGGTCCTGGGTTTGAATTCAGATGCTGCCACTTTCCAGCTGTATGATCTCGGGCCAGTTGACCTCTCTGGCTCACGCTTCACCTATAAAGTAGAGATAATGGTAGTCACCTTGCAGGGTTGGTGGAGATTTAAGTGAAGGATGCAAAGTACTTAGCCAATGCCCCTCACCTCGGCAGAGTGCCCTAAATGCTCATCATTTTCATTATTCTGGCAGGTGTCAGTTTATGCTGGGCATCTTCCCACCATTCTTGGCCTGCTATCCTTCCCTGACATATAAATTTAAGCTTCTCAGGAGGATCCATTTTCATCCTTCGCCTGCCGTGCTGTGTGTGGAAGGCTGCTAGCACGACAGCCAGTGTCAATCCTCCTCTGGCCCATGGATGCCAGTTGGCAATGCTGCAGTGACCGGGTGATGGAGAATGGGGGCTGGGCAGGAAGAGGGTGGAGAGAGGGGATGACGTCCCAATGTCTGCAGAAAGAACAGAGGGCAGGACAGACGACAGCAGCTGCTTCGGCTCAAATCATCTAACACACGCTGAGCGACACAGTTGTGTCACAAGGCAGGGGCTCAGCACCGCACTTGTGTCTGCAGTGTGTGTGTGTATGTGTGTGTGCATGCGCATGAGTTTATTTGTCCATGCAGGGAGAAGTATATAAATGTTTAAATAAAGAGAGTGTTTCTGTCTCAAGGATCTTACAATGTAATTCAGTTCAGTTCAGTTCAGTCGTGTCCAACTCTTTGCGACCCCATGGCTTCCCTGTCCATCACCAGCTCTCAGAACTTGCTCAGACTCATGTCCATCGAGTCAGTGATGCTATCCAACCATCTCATCCTCTGTCATCCCCTTCTCCTCCTGCCTTCAATCTTTCCCAGCATCAGGGTCTTTTCCAATGAGTCAGTTCTTCACATCAGGTAATTAACAGGCCAAGACAAATAGCAAAAAATGTAATTTAGTTCAGACTATGGTGTGTGAAAAGATAGAAACAAATGGAATGCAAAGAAGGACATCCAGTTCTGGGGACGGTGCTGTTGACTAAAAAAGAAACACAACTTGAGAGTTGTGAGTTAAGTTTTATTTTGGGAAAAATGAGGACTGCCGCCCAGGAGGCAGCACCTTAAGTGGCTCTGAGAGACTGTTCCAAAGAGGCACCAGGGGAAGGTCAAAATATAAGGTTTTGGTGAATGGGGAGTTCAATACCACTAAGCACTCACTTTACGAAAGGTTTTCTGTTAGTCATGAGGATCTGATGTCACCATGAAGGGATTTAGTGCTTTTCTAGATATGAGGTGCAAGGATTGGGATCATAAAATCAGTTCCTAAAATATATTCAACTATCCAAAGACCTGTCCCACCAGATTCCCTGGAGCACAGAGTGCCTCACTCCACCCTGAACTTCCTCAGGGGTGCTGGAGTTCAGCGGCTGCAGCAGCACAGGGTTCAGTCTCCACAGAGGCAGAGGCTAACGCTCTTGTTGTTCAGTCACTGGTGGTGCTCTTGGCAAGTGCCCGATGTAGTTGATAGTGTCAAAGACAGTTTTCTGGTGGAGATGGAACCTTAAATGATAGAAAGGTTTGCCACATTCATTCACTCAATAAAACTTTATTGTGCACCAACTCTGTGTCAGGCACTGTGCTAGGTCCCGGGGAGGTAATGGCAAACCCAAACAAACATGGTTCTTGTGGGAAAGTGGAAGGAAACATTTGAGATAAAAGAAATAATAAAAGCAAAGGGACAGAGGCATAAGTTTACAGAGCAGGACTGTACCCTGCTAGAGGGAGGCAGTTAAAGGCACAAGTGGGAAGAGTCAAATGCCAAGCTGTGAGCTTGAACTTCACTCGAGGACCGTGTGAACTTCACTCGAGGATCCAGGAGGGGCAGGAACATGAGTGGGGCTCATAAGCATTTTCCCTAGAGGGGTGTGTGTGTGTTTATTAAGAATCAGAAAGTCAGCAGGCAGAGGCACGTCTGTAGAAACACGGGAAAGTTGGGGAAGTGGGGAAGGGGGGGCCGTGGTCAGTCTGTGACAGAGCAAGCCTGACCTGGCAGCAGCATACAGAGGACGGACAGTAAAAAATATGGTAAAAATGGCAAATGAGAGCAGATTTGAGAAGACACCACTAAAAAGATCTCTATAGTTTTGAGTCTATGTGACCAGGAGTATGGTGGACATCATACAAAGAAATAGGGTAATCTAGTATTCTTGCCTGGAGAATCCCGTGGACAGAGGAGCCTGGTGGGCTGCTGTCCATGGGGTCGCACAGAGTTGGACACGACTGAAGCGACTTAGCAGCAGCAGCAGCAGAGGATTGCCTTGCTGGGGACGGCGGTGGGGGAAGTAAACGGAGAGATGGGTTGGTTTGGACACCTTGAGCTTGAAGTATAAGTAGACACTATGTTGAGTGGCTCAGATGGTAAAGAATCTGCCTACAGTGTGGGAGACCTGAGTTCGATCCTTGGGTTGGGAAGATCCCCTGGAGGAGGGCATGGCAATCCACTCCGGTATCCTTACCTGGAGAATCCCCATGGACAGAGGACCTTGGCAGGCTATTGTCCATGGGGTTGCAAAGAGTCAGACATGACTGAGCGACTAAGCACAGCACAGCACACATGTTGAAGACAGCCCATCAGCCGAGGGAAAGTGAGGCAGGAGATTGGGAGCGAGGCTGGCATAGCTGAGGCCTGAACAACAAGACTGAGCAGAATATTCCAGGCAGAGGGAAGAGGGATAATAGACGTTTTGAGGCAGGAACAAGCCGGCATTGTCAAGGGATGAAGAGGTCATCATGTCTGTGCACATGGAGAAGCCATGTCCAAGAGGATCGAGGAGGGGCAGGAACATGAGTGGGGCTTATAAGCATTTTCCCTAGAGGGGTGTGTGTGTGTTTATTAAGAAACAGAAAGTCAGCAGGCAGAGGCACTCTCTCACTCACTCAGGTGTGTGTCCCTCTGTCCCAGGCTTTCCAGATTTAAGATATCAAGTGGATGAACAGACTGGAGAGTCAGGTATAGCAGTCTATCATGCTAACAATTATACTAAAATGTCTGCTACTCAGTGCTGTTCCCTCCTCCCCATCAGCTCTCGCTGGGATCTCAGGAAATCGTTGCTGAACGGGGGACATATAGGATGTCAATCACACTGCAGCATTTCTGAGCAATCATTGTGCTCTGATCGGCAATCTATTTTAGACCTTGGGCTGCTGTGGGCCAGAAACCAGGACCTAAACTATTGTTCTGGTCCCAAGCGGCTTGGCCAGAAGATGGTGACCCTTTAGAATTGTACTTTCCCGGCTGGCGCTAATAGTAAAGAATCCACCTGACAATTCAGGAGTCGTCAGAGATACAGGTTGGATCTCTGGGTTGGGAAGATCTCCTGGAGGAAGGAATGACAACCTACTGCAGTATTCTAGCCTGGAGAATCCCATGGAGAATCCCTGGTAGGCTATAATCCTTAGGGTTGCAAAGAGCTGGACATGACAAGTGACTTAGCAACTAGCAAGCAATAATTGCTCAATCATTCCACTTGGGTTCAGGCAGTGCCCACCTCCAACAAAATCAAATTATTTTGCAGCTACTATATAATTTCATTCTCACAGCAACCAACAGCAATAATAATTCCCACTGTAAAGGTGGAAAAAGGAATTGAAACACAGGAAAAGTAATGGATTGACCTAAGGTGAAAAAGCAAATTGACAGCCGCACAAGACTCTAGACACTCCATTGTAAATGCTTGTCTACTCGACCTCTCAGCCTCTCGAACAGGGTGGCTCCTGTGTGATCCAAAGGCCTTCACTCTGTCTCCAGCTAGGGTGACCCATCATCCCAGTTTGCCCAGCACTGGGAGGTTTCCCAGGCAGGGGAGTCCCGGGCGAAGCAGGACAGTTGGTCCCTTTGTGGAACAGAATGAGGACATTTAACAAAATACTAATTTAAGCACAAGTGGCTGTGGTGGATGAAGAGGAAACTGGTCTCAAAGACAAAAATTTTCTCAAATGCTTAATGATTTGCTTTGAAGACTGAATAGTTCATGGAGAAAGATAAGATTCACCATATCTAGAGAGATATTTTTTCCCCCAAAAGGGTGAGTTCAGAGTGAATTCAACCAAGCTTTCCTCTCCCTGGGCTTGGCCTGAATGGATCCTTGGTTGCCCCCAGCTGTCTGCCACCTCTCTCCCTAGGAACACACCATGTTGTCAACGCAGGGTGCAAGGAGTATGGAAACCAAAATGGAAATGACCCTGCCGATCTCATGCATGAAATTCAAGGCCCAACTCATGTGTAGGGTTTTGAGGCCCTGCCGTGAAGCCCAGGTCATGGGCCTTCACAAAAGATGTTGGAGGAGATTAGAGGAAAGCACCAGGAAGGCTTTGTTGACAGTTAGATCCTCATGAATATTAAATTCTCTGACTCCCAGTTCTCCTCTGAAATTATGAATGACCCACTAAGCCACATCTCTCATTTTGATCAGATGGAAAAAAAAGAGAAGAGATGATAGGCATACCCCGCCCCTGCCCTCTGCCAAGAAATCAAGGCCTCTGCCCTCCTCTTTGGTCCGCCCAACTCTGAGTCTTCCTAGAAAGGGAGTGTCACCCCACGACCACCATTCCCAAAGTCACCTGGGGCTCTGCCCTTATGTTTTCCTTCTCTTTCTCCATGTGAGGCCATGGAAGCTGGCCTCCAGGAGCTAACTTCTTGCTGTATCCCTGACTTTCCCTTTGCCAATGATGCACTTGGCTTTTGGGGAGCAGAGGTATAGCCATGGTGTGGAAAGGGTTAAACTAGTAAGCCTGAGGGTTCTGATTTACATCAAGAAAGAGCAATGTTCAAAGGAAAACTTCCAGCAAGAGCTCCATTTTGAGAAGGGCTCGATTTTGAGGCGACTCTGCGATCCTGTTCTTCTCCTAATTATGGCTGGGTCAAAGATGGGGGATGGGGAGAGCTGAAAGAGCCCATTCAAATCTCGGCTGGTACGGGGCAAAATAAAGTCTGTTACCTTATTGGGTACATGGAATTTTAGCCCAAGGATTAAAGGATATGGATGTGAAGTAGAAACTCATGAGTTTTTTTCAATTGTGTTTCACAAAGTGGCTCCAAGCTGCATGCTTCTCTTTTATTGCTAACAAAAGGGGATTGCACTTGAATCCTTCCAGTGTCTGTTGTTTTTTCCCCCTCCGCAGCAAACATTCTGCTCCCAGCTACACAGGTGCAGAGCCTGCACCAACAGCTCATAAAAATAGCTCTAGCTGAGGCGCTCGCAGACACCATGGCTGAGTTCATGAGGCACGATTGGCTCATGCCTACAGGGGCAGGGCTGGCTCAGGGGCACAGGGTGAGGGGCTCCTTGGCTCCTTGTTACTAGGTCAAAGTAAGTCCTGGCCAGTTGCCCCCGCAACACATTCTCCTCAAATAAACCTGGGCTAAGTGTTCAAAATTATCCCAAGATCTTGGATCAGCTTTCATCAAAGAAGTAATCTCATCAAGAGCATGAATCTGCCAAAATGCCAAGACTGTCTTAGCCAGGACTCTGGCTCAATCCACTCTAGCAGCAGGAGTCTTTCTAGGCCAGGCAGCAAACACATAGGCCAAACGCTTGTTTTGCCTGAGATTAAACAGAATTCTATCACAGACAGAGGCCAGGGCCCCAAGGTCATAACCACTTTGTGTGTCGAAAAGGAGGACGACTTGGCTTTGGTGTGAGGGAGACCTGGTCTCCAATTCCAAGTTTCCTTCTTTCTGGCTCAGTGACCTGGGCTGTCACATACCGTCTCTCCTCTTCTCTGTAGCACAGGGTGGATATTTTCCCTTCTCGCGCTAGTGTGAGGATGGAATAAGATGGTGTGTGTAGAGTCCGTAGTCTGTGGGCAGCACGCATTATTATAGCTACTGAGAGTACTAGGCCTGAGAAGGAGAGCACTGCGCATCAATTGGCTCTTTTCCAAGCAGTTCTTATAGAAATTTCAAACACCATAGAGCAGAGGGAGATGAAATCAAAACATGGTTTCCAAGCCCTCTCTGGCTCTCCAGAGTACACCCCTTTGTGATTCCATCCCCTAGGGCAGCCCCCTCCCTTAATGAACTCATGCTCCCCTTCCAGGCTCTGTTGCCACTGCTAAGGCTTTCGGCTGGATGTTGGCTGAGCCAGTGACTTCTAGAACAGGCTCTGTCCACAGAGTCCCGTGAGATGGGGCTCTGTTTCCTGACTTGTACTCCATTCAATGCCATTTTTGGAAGAAAAGCCCCATGGTGGCCAGACATAGAATGCTGCTGTGCACAAGACCCTGAGAGCTATGCACATAGCGGGCATCATCCTGGGGAGAGCAGACAGCCCTAGGAAAGCGCTGGACGTGCTCATAACTTGGAATGAGAGAGACCTAAGAAGAGGGTGCACAGGATGATCAGTTAGAAGGTAAAAGAGAATGAAAAGAAAGAAACATGGCCACTCCCTCTGGCCCAGTCCTGTTTCTTGGATCCAAGAAGCTGTGGATGTGACTTATCATGACACTTGAAAGTGCCACTTGGGTTATAAGGCACCAAGCAATTTGGTGGCTATGCGTGTGTGTGTGAGGTTACCTGAGGCAAACGCATGTCTTTTTATCCAAAGCCAGGCTGAATCGACAGGCATGTAGAGGATGAAGGGGTCTTGCTGCATCCTGCAAGTGGGAACAGGGGTGCTGGGTACACCAGCCAAGAGAAGAGAAGGCCTGTGTGAGCTGACCTGGCCCCTTTTCTGACTTCTCACAAAGAATCGTGTTGCAGATAGAATACCTTGGAAGTGCTCCTTGCACACTGGCCTTTCTTTGGACTTTCTTCATTAGTGGCTATGTGAACTGTGAAATCAAAGTACAGCTCCCCACAGCCTGTGCCAATGGAGAGATATTATGTTGTTTACTCAGCCTGACTGGTTGCCTGGGTTGCCTATACTTTCTGGAAACTTCTCAACTCCGAACTCTACAGAACACGGGTAGATGGCTTTAAGGAGAATATTTCCATGTGCTGAAATCACAGAATTAAATACCACAAATATTCACTAGAGGCCCGCTATTTGCAAAGCTCTGCTGAGTTTGGCTGGAGACAGAAGGAACCAGGGGATGGGAACACACCACATGGAGGGGAGACAGATACACTGGGTCAAGACCCGCAGAGGTTTTAGGTCCAGGGAAGGAAGACACTGGTCTTCCAACTTGCTAGACTGTCTCTACTTCTAGAATTATCTTGCTGACCATAGAAATTCCGCATTTCGCCTTGTACTGCCCTGTCTGGCTGTTGGAAACACTCAGACAACAATGGCAGCGTGAGTACTGACTGGAGGAGAGAGCAGCTGGGTGTGGAAGGTAAGAGCATTGTTCAAAGGAGAATCTGATTAAGCCACGACTCACCAGACTTGTCAGGAAATAGTAAATACCAAGTATACTGCAAGCCAGGGTCGGGGCAAGTGGTGGAGGGGAAATTAACAGAGATAAATGTAAAAGATAGTGAAGGTTCCGGAGTTTGGGGGGCATATTAAAACACACTCAGCAAATATGTTCTGAAAGAGCTGGTGAAGGTGACATCTTGCAGAATGCAATTTAGAAAGATGTTAGCTGAGCCTTCCCGTGCCTTCTTTGCTCTCCTCGTGGCCTCGAGCCCAGCATTTCCTGCGCTGTAAGTGGATCTGAAGCACTGAGAAGCCAAAACAACCACAGTCAAGCCACCGATTTCTGGAACCATGTACGTGGCAGTTGTCGGGGTCAATCTGTGGAAGAAAGAAATTGTTCCCACGCATATGCTTCACAGTGGATTCAAAGAGTACAGGCTTTGGAGCCAAATGGGCCCAATTTCAAATCCAAACTCGGCAACTTTCTAGCCATGACCTTGAGCAAGATACTTTTCTTTGCTGAGCCTCAATTTCCTCCTTTTTAACTCTGAGAAAACAGCTCCCATCTCATTTTTGGCTGCTAGGAGGACAGAGGGAGGTGGCGTGATAGTGCGTGGCTCTTAATTGAAGGTGTTCAGTTTGTGTGCGTTCTCCTCTCCCTCTTTTCTGTTTGAAATCTATTTTTATGCTACATGCAATTAAAAGTTTACGATGTTCTAAAACTGATTTTCCAATTTAGGGACAGTAAATTGTACATGGCTGCTATTTTCCCAAAATGACATTCTTTAGAGTCTGTTGGATTTCTTTTCAATCGCATTAAATTCTATTTACTGCGTTTCTAATAAGATACCAGCGTGTCTGGGAAGAGCCTACAATGGCAGATTCCCAACTATTAAAGCTACGGGAATAGTAATATGCAGATCTCCGTCCACCCACTGGGCTCCATGGACTCAGAGGGCGACATTTTTAAGCAAACGTCAATATACCTTTAACACCATGATGCGCATTGGTTCCACTAAGCTGGTCTTGTAGAAGTTCCAAAACACTGAAACTGGGCACTTTTTGGATAAACGGGGGTGGGTGTCCTGAGGTGCTTTGTAGGGTTCCCTGGCCTGCCTGCCCAGCTCTGGAGTGGAAGGGGCCTCCCTCTGAGCACCCTTGACTATCAACCAGTGGCCTCACTGAAGCCTGTGGCACCATATCATTTATTAATACCTCAGGTTGTGATCTCAAGTAGGGAGGAAGAAAGCAGGCTTGTGTCAAGGCCCGTGTTCTTTAGACTGACCTAGAAGAGTCTGTCAAGGGCTGAGCCCACAAGGGGAGGAAAAGCCCTGTCCAGGCCCTGCACCCCTGGCACCCACTGCCTGCCTTGATCTTGGCCAGGTCCAAATTCCCCTTACCTCCGAAACTAGCTGTCTGGGCATTTTTCTGGACTTCGTCTTTGTTATATGGGAAAGCTCTGTAACCAGTGTAAAATCCAGTTACTGTAGGGAAGGTAAATAATCCTTGAAAACCTGTTTAATTTAGCTTATTCCTCCAAAGACTCACATCAAGCCTGAGGAAATTGGCTTTTAACAATGGACTTCCTCTGCATAGCTCTCCTCAGCCCCTTCCACCTGAGAGCCTCTGTGCCCTCTGAAGTCCCTGGGGTCCTCCCCTTGAAGACCTGAGGGTGGTACAGGGTCCCCCAGGGCCACTGAACTTTGTGTGCCCAAGAGAGAAGCAAGCACAAACAAACTTGAAGCTGATGAACTGCTCAGCCTGTTTATCAGGAAGAAAGAGAAAGAGAGAGAAGTCTAGCTGAGCAAACTAGAAATTCACCGTCAGGCTACAAGGGCTCACAGTCCCCAGGCTGCAGACTGGGGTTCATCTGGCAGGGGAGGGGGTGCAGCCAGGAGTGTGGCGGCAGCCAGGAGTGTGGCCAGGTGGTCCATCATCTCATAAGCTGGTGCCTTCTGGAAAGTTCATCTTTGTGGGCCCTGCTTGTTCTCTTCTCCTCAGCTGGGTGTGTCCCACGCCGGGGCAAGAAGTGGGGGGCAGACAGTAGAGGGAGCTTCCGCACACCCTCCTCCACCCTACCAGGCAGAGGGGAGAGCTCAGGTCAGAAAGAGGGATGGGCATGGAGAGGATGGATTTGGAGGAAAGGAGACCCTGGGGCCTGGTGCAAAAATCCTCTTTGGGGAAAAAGGCAAAAATGAAAGAAGTGCTTGCACCTGAATAGGACTGATTCTCCGATGTCTTGAAGGTTTCAGGGGCTCTGGACATTACAAGGAGTGCTGGGGAGAAGCAGGCCATGCAGGGCAGATCCGGGGCACCTGGGGGAGGCCTGATGACTTCCTGTGAAAGGAGGTGCCCTTTCCCGAGGTGACAGTTTCAATGGGGGACAGTCAGACGAGCTTACTCTCCAGAGCAGAACTGACTCCAGGTGGCTGTGGCTTGGCTAGCTGCGGGAAGTTTCTGGATGGCTGCCTGCAGGTCCTGCGCAGAATCCTCCATATGTGGACAGTTTGTGAAAAAGTCCCACTTTTTCTTGCCATGGTACAAAGAAATGCTTAGGAATACTTTCTAAGAGTAGAAAAGGCTGGATACCTGATCATCTTTTTTCAGAAAAGAATAGAATTTACCAATGACCTACTTCAATGAACTGCAGAGAGGGTTGGCTTAAGTTGTGTAGTTGAACAAAATGAACTGGGCTTTGTGGTTCGAGTTAAAGTGAAGTTGCTCAGTCGTGTCCAACTCTTTGAGACCCCATGGACCGTAACCTACAGGCTCTTCTGTCCATGGGATTTTCCAGGCAAGAGTACTGGAGTGGGTTGCCATTTCCTTCTCCAGGGGATCTTCCTGACCCAGTAGTCAAACTCAGGTCTCCCGCATTGCAGGCAGATGCTTTACTGTCTGAGCCACCAGGGACCTGGGTTCAAATCCTGATGCTCCCCAGGGTAGGGTGTAGGCTCAGCCACACTGCTCAGCTGCTCTAGACCCCTGTCCCCTCACCTGCCCCAGGTAATAACATGCCTTCTTGTGAGAGAGCCTTGAACAGTGGCTCCCAAACCTTGTTGCATATCTGAGTCATGACACCTGGGGATCTTTGGAAAATCCAGTGTCTAGACATTCTGATGTCTCTGGTCTGGCATGTGTCTGGGGCAGCAAGAGTTTTAAAGGCTCCCTCAGGTGATTCAAGGACTTCCCAGGTGGCCCAGTGGTAAAGCATCCACTTGCCAATGCAGGAGATACAGGAGATGCAAGAGATGCATGTTTGATCCCTGGGTCAGCAAGATCCCCTGAAGCAGGAAATGGCAGCCTCCTCTAGTATTCTTGCCTGAAAAATCCCATGATCAGAGGTGCCTGGCGGGCTACAGTCTATGAGGTTGCAAAAAGTCAAACACAACTGAGCAACCGAACAGGAACAGGTGATTTAGACTTGCAGTAAAGTTTGGGAGCCATTAGCCTAGAAAGGATCAAGTCCTCAACAAATGTTTGTTCTCTCCAGGACCAGGGATGTAATTTGTGGGGCCCTGTGTTTGAAACATTTTCAGAATTGCAAGATGACAACAGCAGAGCATTAAATCAAGCTCAAGGTCCTTCTAAGCAGGAACCAACACTTGTTTTTCTCCCTTCCTCTCATTTCTATTGGAGCCATTCCCACACTAACTTATAAAGGAAAAGAAATCACGTAATGGTCAAAAAGAACAAGTGAGGTGACTCAAGGTAGTTCTGGCAGGATCTCCTGCTGGCTGTTTGCAGCATTTCTCTCCAAGAGCCTGAGACCTCTACAGGGGAAGATGCCTTGGGCTATGAGGCTCTGAGGATGGCACTGAGAGGCCTTCCACAGACCTTTGTGCAGGACTCATTCCCTCCTCCCACCCCTCCATATCAGCTCCTGCCCATCCCCATGTGGAAATATGAGATACACTGCAACAGCAAAGCAGAGGTGCTCTGTTTATTATATGGGAAATAAGTTTTGTCATCTAAAAACACAGATCTTACAAGCAAGTCAGTAGAGCAATGAAAGCATATTTTGCAAAAATGATGGGACACATTGTATCTCCAGAGAGAAGCCAGGTGAAAAAGATGACCTGGAAAATTCAACCCACCTGCTCAGTCATCCAGCATGCCCTCGGTGGGGTGGCCTCACTCATTTTGGGGAAGTGGCTGGGGAGGAAGCTGGTTTCCCTTCTCAACCTTTTCAGTGGGATGCTTGACCCCTAAATGCTGCTGTACCAGAACAGGAGGAAGCATGATGGGAAAGGGCTCAATGGGCAAAGGATTCAGTGGGGGAAAGGATGTGCGTGCTTGTGATCTCCTTAAAAAACCACCCCTGGATGCTGGGGCTGGAGCCTCCTCCAGCCTTGAGCAGTGGTGATATAGTGAAGAGTCCTCATGACCACAAGTCACAAATTCTGTAAAAGCATTGGAAATGGGATAATCTTACTCACAATTTATGGCTGGCTGGTCCCCAGCCCACTGTCTGGTCTGGGTCCTTAAGCAGGTTCGTACAAAGGGTTCAGTGACTTCAGCTCTGTCACCAGAAACCCAGGACATCTGGGTCTGGCTCTGGCTAGCGGTTTGAGCCTGATTCTAAGCTGCCAGTCACAGAGTTAGAGGAAACTATTTGGGATGAAATGTTTAAAAAAAAAAAACAGGAATGATGAAAAATCTGGGGATTCTTCCTAGTTTCAAAATGGGCAAAGGAAAGAGCTTGGCTCTGAGGACACTCCTGTGGACATTTTATCCACCAGTGGGACACTCAGGTTTGACCCTGGGGGATTCTACTCTTTGGGGTCCAGCTTTCATTTCTAGCCCAGACCTCCGAGATTTGGAAGAGAACACGGTGAACCATTTTCCAGTCCACTGTGCTCAGCCCTTCACAGTTGCCCTTACTCAGGCAGCTCGCTAACCTCTCTGAGTGGTGGTCTACCTCTGTGAAATGGGATATTCAGAAGTTTGGTCCATGAGTTAAATGAGATGATGCACTCATATCAGCACTTCTTTGGAGCACAGGAACAGAGCTCAATAAACATCAGCTCTTTAGGCATTTGCATATCATCCTACAGAAATCTTATGAGGCCAGGAATATTATTCTTCCCATTTGAAAATGAGAAGAGTAGGACTTAGAGGTTAACTAATTTCAGTCAGTCAGCGGAAGTTCTAAGATCAGATTCCAGGTGCATCCAAGCCTTGGAGCACTCCACGTGCCCCCACCAGCACCATGGGTCCACCAGCTGTGGTTTCCATCCCAGGCTCACCTGACCTAATTCCAGGGTTGTGTGTGTACATCTGAAAATCTAAAGAATCTAAAAGGCCAGATGGAAGAAGGAAGATGTAATGGAAAGAAAGGAAGACACATATCTCAAAGGGATCACCGCAATAACTGGAAAACCAAATTAAAGCACGTGGGGGGATAATTTTGCTCTCTGTAGGGGCGGTGGGGGCATTGTGAGGAGACAGCAGTGAACATGGCCAGTTCAAGGAGTCACCAGCAGCAGACATTCCAGGACGTCCAGGCAAGGGCTGATCTAGCCAGGCTGGCAGGCACAGCCTGCCCACTTCCAACAAAGTGTCATGTCCAACTCTTTGCAGCCCTATGGACCGTAGCCCACCAGACTCCTCTGGGCATGGGATTTTGCAGGCAAGAGTGCTGGAGTGGGTTGCCATTTCCTACTCTAGGGGATCTTCCCAGCCCAGGAATTAGACCCACATCTCCTGTATTGGCAGGCAGATTTTTACCACTAGCACCACCTGGGAAGACAGGCTCTGAACACTATCCTTCGTCTGGGGGCAGAAATAACAGAGCCTGGGCAGAAAGACTATGTACGTGCTTCCATGCTGGGCTCTCAATCCTCCCAGTCCAGGAAAGCAGAGAGGGATAGGTGTCATCGGCTGCGTGTACACAGCACTGAGTTGATTGCTAGCAGCCAGGATGGCGGCCGAGCCGAAGGAGCTGGGCCGATGCGCGGTGGCTCTGAAAATGATGGAGTGGCCTTTAATTGTTTATACTCTGGAACCTGGGAAGTGTTGGCAATAAAACGAGAATAGAGAGGCTGCTGGCAGCCAAATGACAGGCTGGAGAGGAAGCCTCCACCCACCTAAATGGTTAAATGGCCGGTTTGCCAAGGCCGCTGAGCAAAGTGTGACCTCACCACGGGGCAGATTAAAATATGCATTTTCTCCTAATTGAGCATAGTGAAATCAGCCGGCGGTCCTGTCACAAGTGCAGGAATGAATTGTCACAGCACGAAGCACACTACTCAACAGAGCATCTATTATACGGGAAAAAAAAAAAAGAGCCACATAAACTGCCTTCACATTGAGATTTCAACTGATTTGTTGTCCAGTGGGCTTGGAGAAGACGGTGGGACATGGTTGCCCAGCATCCCAATTTTCTGGAACGGCAGCTGATGACCCAGCCGCAGCATCTTGTGTGCCTGTAGCACACACCACATGGCAAGGTCTGGTGTGCAAATTGGGCAACAGAGTTAAACGCTTTGATAAAGATACATGTTTAAAAAAAATAGGTGTCTTATATGGGCTTACCTGGTGGATCAGCTGGTAAAGGATCCCCCTGCAATGCAGGAGACTCGGGTTCAATCCATGGGTTGGGAAGATCTCGTGGAGAAGGAAACGTTAACCTTCTCCAGTATTCTTGCCTAGAGAATCCCAAGATCAGTGAGCAACAGTTCATGGCGTTGCAAGAGTTGGACATGAGTTAGCAACTAAACCACCACCACCACCATATCTTACATACTTATGCATTTTAATGTACATTAGGGCAAATATATGCAAAGTAAGTTCTATTTTTCCACTGCTTTCCATTATAAAATTGTGTGTCCTTATAAGGAGACAGAAAATTCCATGACAGAATAAGTCCATCCTTTTCACAATTTAGTTGTAGGCCTGGACAGAGCCGTTTAGGACAAAGGCCAAAACAGAAGCCTATTTCCCTGACATAGGTTTCCTGGAAGATGCTAAGCCCACCTTGATAATGGGAACTTCCGCAACAGGCTCATTTAGGTCATGCCTGTCTGCCACCACTTGATGGCGCTAGTGAGGAGACCTGTCATGCTGAGTTGACATTCACCCTCCAGAACAGACAGAACACGTTATTTCCATTTTCAACTTCATAATCCTTGATATTTTTGAACACATCTATAGCACTTTTTGGCCACTTCTTTTCCTCTTTAAATATTTTTTTCTTATTTGCTGTATGACTCGGGAACAAAAGACTTTATTGACCTCTCTCCCCTTCCCACTCTCTTTACTCTCAACCCTTCCTATCCTTCCCTGTTTTTCTAGTCCCCCGGTCCTGGACGCAGGAATCTGGTCGAAGGGCCCTCAACCTGAGCTGAGGATTGGAGATTGATCACCTCCTCTTGGCAGAGAACTCGAATTCTGGTTCTGGTCTGGTCTGATTTCTGGTAGGGCGGAGTTCCAGTCTTCCCTTCTCTGGAGGCCCAGGGAAAAGTCCCATAACGCCTGGGTATCTGTAGGTGGCAGGAGATGTTTCACCCCGCCCCTCTCCCGCCTCCTCCCCCTTCTTCCTCCCTCCTGGCTTCCTTTCCTCCCTTGAAATCTTTGATGTTAGTACTTGGATTCTTATATTTAAGGGCTTCCCTGGTGGTGCAGAGGTTAAAGCGTCTGCCTGCAATGTGGGAGACCTGGGTTCAATGCCTGGGTCGGGAAGATCCCCTGAGAAAGAAATGGCAACCCACTCCAGTATTCTTGCCTGGAGAATCCCATGGACAGAGGAGCTTGGTGAGCTTGGTGAGCTTGGTGAGCTTGGTGAGCTTGGTGAGCTTGGTGAGCTTGGTGGGCTGGGTCGCAAAGATTCGGGACATGACTGAGCGAGTCGGACACGACTGAGCGACTTCACTTTCACTTTCAGGGAGTTCAGACCCCTGCTCTGTTACAGCCCCTAAAGAGGTGGGATGGGCTGGCAGGAGGGAGGGAGATTTAAAAGGTAGCAGCCATATGAATCCCTCTGGCTGATTCGTGTTGATGTATTGCTTTACAATATTGTAAAGCTACTTCTCCAATTAAAAATAAATAAAAATGTTAAATTTTTAAAAATTTATTCATTTCAGATGTTTACAGACACCTCATGTTCTTAATTCCCCTCAATTTCTCTCATCAACTGAGTCACCCATTTGAACTCAATGATGGGGTCCTTGTGGCCCAGTTCTGACTCAAGAAAAACACTTGAGTGGTGTTTTCTGAGCTCACAGCCAAGTGAAACCCACGTGTCAGCCATTGTGATTGCATCTGTGTAATCAGTTCTGTGAACATAATTGCAGAACTTTGCATTTATTCTTAATATTTATCATTAGTCCTCATTATGGTTTCTGCTGTCCCATTGAGCATATTTTGAATCCCAATTGTGTCACCTATAACACAGCTGTTTCTTCCACTGGTAACTCTGAACTTGAAAAGCATTTCTTCTTTGTGTTCAACCAAGTCAAAGATAAAAATACCCACCAGAGGTTAGCACACAGCCCTGTGTCATCCTCTAGAAACTTCTCCATGTCTGTCAGAATTCTCCTGAGTTACCAGTTCAGCTGTTTGCCTGAACCTCTTTCATATATATATATGGCGCTTTCCTGGTGGCTCAGACAGTAAAGAATCTGCCTGCCTGCAATGTGGGAGACCTGGGTTTGATCTCTGGGTTGGGAAGATCCCCTGGAAGAGGGCATGGCAACCCACCCCAGTATTCTTGCCTGCAGAATCCCCATGGACAGAGGAGCCTGGCGGGATACAGTCCATGGTTTGGGCAAAAACTCGGACTCTAAGCACAGCACAGAACAACATATATACGTGTGTGTGCATGTATATACGTATGTACATGGCCTTCTTGGGGACAGGGATCATGGCCACTCAAGAAATACTAGACAGCACATGCAAAAGAAGGAATTTGATCTGTTAATTCTTTTATTAAGAAGGACAATCAAATATATGTTAGCATAAGTAGAACTTAGGCCGATTATAGGTAACTGTATAAAAAGTATTGTGTCTAGGATCTTGATAAAATGCATGACACAGAAAATGTAGCCCATATGTAAAAATGCAAATGCAAAATCTTTCCCCAGAGACACAATGGACTATAATGACTCCTTCTTTGGTTCTAAGAAATGATTAGAGATAAAAATAGAAGACTAATTAGCCTTAATTAACACATTTTCTTATTATTCTTCCCTGCTGGTGACATTAGCTTATGCTCTGTCTTTGGGAGCAACACATACATCTTGCTCTTGGAGTTTAAAGTCAGGGCCTCTGAGAGCAGATGTATGTAAAGGGCCTGATGGCCGAGGAGCCACTGGGGGTCCTCGGGAAGCTGCTGCCATCGTCCTGGTTCCTCTGCCCTCAGGTGTGAAGAGCTCAGCGCCTGGGCTACCCGAAGTGAGCAGACTGGGGGAACCAGGTGGTGGGGGGCGGGGCCGGCAGGGGCTGGGCAGCCTCTTCTGCACTGGCCCCTCAACAGGCCTCAGCGCAGGGTCGGATCACTAGTGCTAACACTACTTGATTTCCAGATATTTCTCCTTTGTCCAGCCCCATAGTTAAGTTGCACTAGATACTACTGTACTACTGAGAAACTGACTGCATTAATAATAATAATAATAATAATAATAATAATAATGACTTCCCTGGTGGTCCAGGGGCTAATACTCTGCACTCTCAATACAGGGGGAGTGCCCAGGCTTGATCCCTCATCAGGAAACTAGATCCCACATCCTGCAACTAAAGACATGCGTGCCACAACAAAGACCCAAGACAGCCAAATAAATATTAGGGGAAAATCATAATTATGATAACTACAGCAATCACTAACAACAGCTGACATTTATTGGCTGTTTACAGGGTTTATATGTATTACCTCACTTGATCCTCACTAGGACGTGGAGGTTCAATCTCTAACAGAGGTCATGTTACTGTGCCCTCCACGGATGGGGAAACTGAAGCATAGGGGGCAATGATCCCTTGCTCCAACCATGAAGCTAAGTGGCGGCATGACTTCACAGGCTCTGCCCCTGACCACTCTGCAACACCCACATTGCCTGCCTGCTCACTGGCATCCCTGCCTTGTCATTTAACACTGGATACAGTTGGGTTAAACTTAATTCCACAGATTCTCACTGTGTTAGATGTCAGAGATGTTTCTAGTCAAAAGGCAAAATTCCTAGCTGCCTGCAATCACTTCAAAATCTCAATGACTTAAAATATCCAGCCTTTATTTCTCACTCATGCTACATGTCCATTGCAGGTCAGCTGAGGGGAGTCTGCTCACCGTGGTCTCTCAAGGATCCAGCCTGACAAAGTGGCCACCACCTCCAACCCTAAAGGTCTCCCAGGAACAGGGAGGAGAGAGACAGAGCACTCACCCTGCAATTTACCACTCATCTCAGGAGGGACACACATCACTTCCACCCCATACGCATAGTCCACGACAAGTTCATGGCTCCACTCGCCCTCAGAGGGACCTGGCAGTGAGATCCCACCAGAATGACCACACATGGAGATTAAGATAAGCCGCACTGACACACGAGGCAAGATGGGGTGCCTTGTAAGTTGTGTGCTATTGCTTAATGGGGAGGAAAATAATTTCTGTTTGTGGGCTTAGGAAATGCTTTGAGCATGAAGGATGACTTTTTGAGATGCGTGAGACTACAGTAGGCTAAGACTGGAGGTAGGGTGGGGTAAAAACCTAGGCTGAAGGAAGATTAAGAGCAGGGGCTCAGAGGGGGCAAGCCACTGAGGGAATAATAACAGGACAAAGCTCCCCGGGGTGCACAAGAAGGATGAGGCGGGCAGCTGTACGAAGGCCACGCGGAAAAGTCTGTTGTCAGCTTGGTAGCCCATGGAAGGCACTTGAGGTGGCAGCTGGGACAGCAGCACAGAGGGGCTTGAAATTCTGGCTTCAACGGCATGGGGAAGACTGTTGCAATAAACTGAGTGAGACAGGAGGGCCTGGGCTGGGAGGACAACGTGGAGAGGGGTCTGAGACACAAGGTGGACACCCCCATACCACAGAATCAGACTTATTATTGGGCTAAAAAATCAAATGTAATCAGAGGGAGTCCATGAAGGAAAGAAAACGCCCTAATTTCAAGCTTGCATGAAGGTCTTGGATGAATCAACGGTACTTCCCTAGAATCCAGGGATTGTGTCTAAAGCCAGATCAAGACAAGTCTTGCTTTCATAGAAGACAGTATGCTCCGGGTCCCATAGATATCTGACTTGGGCAACAGCTTACTGGTAACATATAAAATATTTTCTTTTCCCAAGAACATTTGAATTAATTCCCTATTTATTTAGTAAGTGTGTTGTACAGTTTGTGTGCCAACCCTTATACATTGACATTAACCATGGAAAGTTCTTTTATGTATACTTTCTTACTATAGGTGCCTGAAGCTGGTGTGAAAAATATGTTTCCTGTCTTTCTTGGACTTAGTAGCTCACATATTTTATAAAAACATTTTGAGAGGCATTAAGGAGCTACAGTGTGTGTGTGAGTTTATTTTATATGCATGAACAAGAATTCAATTCAGGAAACCTGAGATAGATGGAGAGGGTTTTGCAGAGTCAGTACTGTGTTCCACACTGATTGCTATCACGAAGCAAGCCCAAGGTCTAATTAACCCTCCTTAAATTGAACTAAAATCAAAATCCACCAGAAGATAAGGTTCTCTTAACTTCAGTCCCATTTTGCACATACCAGAGAAGCTCAGCAAATACCGTGGGGAATCTGCCATGCACAATGTGTGTGTTTGTGTTCAGTCGTGTCCAACTCTTGGTGACCCCATGGATGTAGCCCGCCAGGCTCCTCCATCCATGGGATTTCCCAGGCAAGAATACTGGAATGGGTTGGCATTTTCTTCTTCAGGGAATCTTCCCTACCCAGGGATCGAACCCTCATCTCTCACCCCTTTAGCATTGGCAGGCAGATTCTTTACCACTCTGCCAACCATGACTCCAGAGAACACAACAGGCATATCTATACAGATTTAGAATCTGCTTTTCAGTGTACATAAATCTTTTGTTTTGCAATAAATCATAGGCACCAGTAAACATATTTTAGTGTTTTTATGTTGTCTTCTCATCTGATCAGCAATTCCAGACAGTTTCATAAACACGAGAATGCAAAGCTGGGAGTGTATAAGTCAGCTTTTCTGTTGTTTTTTTTTTTTTTTTTTTGCATATTGTGGTCAAGCATATTGATTCTATATTGAAGGAACAAGTTCTTGGTTCTTTTTTTTAATTTCATTACGTCTGGTTTTATTATTATTAATTTTTTTTTTACTTTACAGTATTGTATTGGTTTTGCACACATTGACTTGAATCCGCCATGGATGTATATGTGTTCCCCATTCTGAACCCCCCGCTCCCATCTCCCTCCCCATTCCATCCCTCTGGGTCATCCCAGTACACCAGCGCTGAGCACCCTGTCTTATGCATCGAACCTGGACTGGCGATTCATTTCACATATGATAATTTAAATGTTTCAATGCCATTCTCCCAAATCATCCCACCCTTGCCCTCTCCCACAGAGTCCAAAAGACTATTCTATACATCTGTGTCTCTTTTGCTGGCTCGCATACAGGGTTATCGTTACCATCTTTCTAAATTCCATATATATGCATTAGTATACTGTATTGGTGTTTTTCTTTCTGGCTACTTCACTCTGTATAAGTTAAAGCATCTGCCTACAATGCGGGAGACCTGGGTTCAATCCCTGGGTCAGGAAGATCCCCTGGAGAAGGAAATGGCAACCCACTTCAGTATTCTTGCCTGGAGAATCCCATGGACGGAGGAGCCTGGTGGGCTATAGTCCATGGGGTCGCAAAGAGTTGGACACGACTGAGTGACTTCACTTTCACTTTCACTTTTCACTCTATAATAGGCTCCAGTTTCATCCACCTCATTAGAACTGATTCAAATGTATTCTTTTTAATGGCTGAGTAACACTCCATTGTGTATATGTACCACAGCTTTCTTATCCATTCATCTGCTGATGGACATCTAGGTTGCTTCCATGTCCTGGCTGTTATAAACAGTGCTGCGATGAACATTGGGGTACACGTGTCTCTTTCAATTCAGGTTTCCTCGGTGTGTATGCCCAGCAGTGGGATTGCTGAGTCATATGGCAGTTCTATTTCCAGTTTTTTAAGGAATCTCCACACTGTTCTCCATAGTGGCTGTACTAGTTTCCTCCCTCCCCACAGCACGACTGAACAAGTGAGCCTAAAAAAAGTGACCACCACTGCCCTCCTTGTGTCAGGGTGGAAATTAGACACTGAAGAGGCCAGCAAACAGAAGAAGCTAAAATAAACAGAGGGAACCGCTTTGGAAGCGACAGGTGCAATAGATTAAACCCTGTAGTTAGCACCGTCTACATAGGAAGGGACCTATAGACCTTGAGAAGTACAAGCCGGACCAAGGAACTATCTGAAAATGAACTGACCCCACACTGTCCTCAACAGCTCCAGAGAAAGTCCTAGATATATTTTTACTATTATCAATTTTTTAATTTTAAAGTTCTTGGTTCTTGAATCACAAAGACAATACAAAGCCTTGCGACGAAGAGTGTGGTCCCGGGACTAGCTGCACCAGCATGACCTGGGAGCTGGTTAGGAATGCAGAACCTTGGGTCCCACTTCATACCTCCTGAGGCAGAACCTGCATTTTTAAGAGACAGAGAATTTGGGTGCACACTGAGGTCTGAGAAGCACTGCCATAAGGGACCCAACTTAGGGAGTGGACTGAAGGAAGTTAAGTAACATGTGACCTGCAAAGACGTGGAAGCTGGATCTGTTTCAGCCAAACCTCAGGATTTCTCCAAATCCAGGAGCTTTCAGCTGCCTTAGATCCTCATTGCTTTGCTGTCTTTCCACTGGAGTTTTCATTGATAAAGTTGTTGCTGTCTGACACTCTTCTCCTGACAGATCAGGAAGATGCAGTTCTTTTCTGAAGGCTGACAATTTTTGCCATGCATGCTCATTGTCTCCTTAGTTCCCTTGGAGGATCTTTGAAAGCCAAGACCATTTAGTCTTTCTAGACTAGTCTTCTAGACTGGCCCTTTCTGGTCTTCCATGAGAATCTGTATATTTCAAAGTGGCTGAAGACTGTCCAGTCCACCTAGCACCTCTCAACTTTTTGAAACTCATGCCTCATTTCGAAACATGTAAAAATTCCATGTCATATTAATACTATTCAGTGGAAAAAAAAAAAAAGCAAAGCCCCAAAGAGTATTTAGAATATGCTACCCTTTGTGTAAGAAGGAAATATAGGAAAATACTCAGATGTCTGATCACTTGTGCAAAAGAAATACACAGGGGATAAATCAGAAACCAAGGATGTTGGGTACCTACAGGAGGCAGGTGGGATGGGTGGAAAGAAGAGGGGGATTTGAGAGAGTGGGAGGGAGAAGGAGGGAGCCATCCTTCTCTGAGAACATCTTATTTACAATTTTGACTCTTTGATCATAGTAATGCTTCCCATTACTATCCCCTAGGTGAATAAATTAATAATTCCAAGGAACCAAGATATAGGGGGAACCCAAATTGGGATACAAGGACTAACACATGAATTAACTCTATTGCATCCAGACTGGATACTAAGGCTAAAGACAAAAAGAACTGTGTATAAATGCTGGGTTTTGTTTTGTTTTGTTTTGTTTTTTGCCTGTGCTGGGCAGCTTTCATGATCTTAATTTATCAACCTGGGATTGAACCCAAGCCCTTGGCAGTGAGAGTTGAAAGCCTGGAGTCTTAACCACTGGACAACCGGGGAATTCCCTCACTGGTTTTTTCTTTTCTTTTTTTAAAATAGTGTTTATCTATTTATTTTTGACTGTGCTGGGTCTTTGTTGCTGTGCGTGGGTTTTCTCTAGTTGCATTTCCCAGGCTTCTCATTGCAGTGGCTTCTCTTGTGGGCTTTCCTGGTGCCTCAAACAGTTAAGAAATGCCTGCCATGCAGGAGACCCAGGTTCAACCCTTGGGTCAGGAAGATCCCTTGGAGAAGGGAATGACAATCCACTCCAGTGTTCTTGCCTGGAGAATTCCATGGATAGAGGAGCCTGTTAGACCACTGCCCATGGGGTTGCAAAGAGTCCAACATGACTGAGAGAGTTTCACTTTCTCTTGTTGCAGAGCAGGGGCTCTAAACATCTAGGCTTCAGTAGTTGTGGCACAAAGGCTTACTTGCTCCGAGGAATGTGGAATCTTCCCAGACCAGGGATCAAACCAGTGTCCCCAGCACTGGCAGGCAAATTCTTAACCAGTGGATCACCAGAGAGTCCTAGTGCTAGCTTTCTCAGAGGAGTATGGGTTAGCAGGTCTGGAATTGCTTTATGTTTATGGTAGAATTGAACAAGTAAGTAAATATATTGTAGATAATGAGACCTGGGTTTTTACTGTTGGAGACTGACATTACAAATAAGAAGAGGAGCCAGTATAAAATGAACCCTGGAGTATTAGCTTGGAATCATAAGTATCTGTATAAATTCATGGTTTTAATATATATACAGAGAGAGGCAGGGGTTAGATATGAGGGCCTACCACCCCAATGATGATGAGCTCATCTACAACCCACTATCTGTATCTCTACATACCAGCCTCCAGTGAAAGGTCTCAGGGCTTTTGGAGAAGTGGTTGATTCCCAGCCAAGGTGTGGAATACACCAGATGAGCCTGGAGCATCCTGAGGGCCAGAAAATAGAAACATGCTCCAAAAAAATGATGAGTCTGTTAAAAAAGACCACAGGAACTATGAAGGAGACAAAAGCTGAAACAATCTGAGCAACAAAATAAATAACATTAGAACTGAATTCTAACCTAGAATAAAATTAATACACATAAAACAAATATCCACATTAATATGATAAGGAAACAACAAAACATATATACGCATAGCATATATACACATAACATAAAGTTTACCACCATACCCACATTTCAGAGTACAGTTTTGTGGCATTAAGGTCACTCACATTGTTGTACCGTCATCCCCACCTCCATCCCCAGAACTCTTTTCATCTTGCAAAACTGAAACTCTACCTGTTAAGCACTAACTCCTCATTCTCCTCTGGTAACCGCCATCCTGCTTTCTGCCTCTATGGATCTGACTACTCCGGGTACCTCATCTAAGTGGAATCACATGGTATTTGTCCTTTTGTGCCTGGCTTATTTCACTTAACGAAATGTCCTCAGGTTCATCCACATGCGGCATGTGTTAGACTCTCCTGCCTTTTTAAAGGCTGAATGATATTCTGTTGTGTGTATATACTACGTATTGTTTATCTATGGACATGCGTTGCCTCTGGCCCTTGGCTGTTGTGAACAATGCTGCTAAGAACATATGAGATCCTGCTCTTATATTTACAAATTCTTCACTAAATTATCAGATGTTTGCAATATCTCCTGGAACCTGGGATCATTATTACATTCTTGTTTTCCAGATGAGCATTCAAAATTTCATGTTTACTTCGTGGCAGAGCAGGGTGTGGAACGCAGGTTTTCCAAATCCACAGTTCTTTTAAAATTTTTATCTATTTCAGCCAGTTTCAGCTAATGATATTCTTTTATTTTAGTTTTTAAATTCATAAGTAATTTCACGCATACAGAAGGGTTCAAGGATAGTGTAGAGTACTCCCAGTTCATAACCATTAACAGTTTGTCCCTGTGCCAGTTACCAATGTATAGCTGCTCTGCTCCAAATTCATCCTTGAGTGCGCTGTCTGTTGTCCTGGAACTGGATGCTCTTGATGGTTCTACACTGTTGCCAGCTGGCTCCATGCAAATCAACAGTTCTTAACTTCCAGTTCCACTGACTAGACATGGGGGACCATGGATATTGTTCCTTTGCTTTTCCTAGGAAAAGAAATACTGCCTAGAATAATCTCCCCCTGGGAACTTTACTGGATAATAGAGAGAGGGACAGCCACCCTAGATTTCTAAAACAGTAGGGGTACCATTACTCTGGCTTTCCAAAACAATCTAAAACATGTTCAGGGGGCCAGAGCGAATATGGCTCTTTTACTATGAACTGTTTTTTCCTATTCTGGGAGCCTCTGAGGCCTGGGGTGACAAGGTGAGGAGGGTGCATCCCCTAAACCCACAATGATGGGGGATGCTCCAGAATTCTAAGTCAACCCCCCTAGACACCTCCTTCCATAGAGATCAGGGCATCTTATGCCCACAGGCCCCTGGCTGGATGTGAGGGGAATAAAAGGGAGACCTGGACTGGGAGGGTGCAGTGGGACAGCATTTGCTTTTGGGGTAACTGGTACTCACAGCCACCCCACTGTGCCTGGCCCACAGGAAATGCTGTCTCCAGCCTTGCTGAAAGGCACCAAAAACATTAACTGCCTGCAATTTTGACATGTCAGATATTTAATAAGGAACAAATTAGCACTTGGGTCTTTCTTTTTTTTTTCTGAGACAATCCAATTTCTATGCCAGGCACCAACTTCTATATTTCAAAATGCATTTTTGAAGGTTAATTAGAGAAGCGGCAGAGATAGTGTTTTCCAAGAGGGATTTTTCTGGTTCCTTCCAGGTCTGTGGATAGCAAAAAAAATAACTTTCAGATACTGTAAATTGAGTATGTGAAGCTGTGAGAATAAACCCATCTCATTAGTCATCGTGTCAATTACAGTATCTAAGGAACAATTTTGTAGCAATAGCATATTTATTTGATGTTGTGAAAGCTACCTGGACCCACAGTTAGGATGGTATTTGCTCTTAATGCTCCGAGTACCTCTTTAACAAAATGGCACTCCATAAAAATTTAGTGTGTTCCTACTGTAATTAAATGGCCCTCGTCATTTTTGCATTTATGATATAAACTATAATGGCTGTAAAATCCTGCAATTAACTTTCCTTGCGCCAACATTTCATACTTGAGAAATTCTCATTACAAATTTCATTACTGATTCACTTATCTGTAATTTGTCCTATGTAACCTAAAGAATATTAACAAATTTAGAGTCACTTTTGCTCTATTGAAAACTAAATATAAAAGTCTTTCACCTAGCAAGTCAATCTTGATATTGCAAATGGTGAAAGTATGGTATTGAGAATGGCAAGGGAAAGAGATCACATGCTTGAGAAGAGTGGGGTGAACATGGAGGGATGTAAGTTGGGCGCCTTTGAGCTCACCCACCTTCTCAGCGAGAGGCGCAATTGGCCAAGTCCCAGGGCAACAGAGCATAGTGCACACGGGGAAATGGCAGGGAAGGGAGGCGAAGCACTGGGGTATCATGTTCAGGCCTGGGATTCTCTCCACTTCTGCTTGGGCTCTGTCCCTGGTGCCCCTTTCTCTCCTGGGGGCTGAGCTGGCTGGAGCAACTCCTGCAGGGTTGTAACTGGCTCTTTTGCTCAATGGCTTTGGTAGAAAGCCTGTCGAAGAAACTTTGTCGTTACCGGTGGAGAAATGGAAAAAGAGTTCAACAGGGGAGGAAAGGGTGACTGGGAAGGTCCCCTTGATATGCCACATGCATTTCCATTTTCCATCTTGCAGGGCACAGATTGGTTGGCGTTAAGACCTGGAGAAACTATACCTCCTCTCTCCCCACATACCCCTCTGCCCACTTTTTAAAGCAGAAACAAACCTACACCCACCTGAGAGTGAAGTGAAATTGACTAACCTGTGTTCTTGTTCTGTCACCTCTGTGCTGGATGACTGGGACAAGCTTTGTGACCTGTTTGAGGAAGAAAGGGGTTTCACTAGAACGACCACTGATATTCCCTAAGGCCCCCGAAGGACAGTTCGTTTCCTCATAGATTAAACCCAGAGCCTCTCTTCATCCAGCAAACGGGCGGGTGTGACCCTGGGACCAGAAGCCCTGGGTTTCTAGAGCAGTGATCTCCACCACAAGCGGCCTGAGGCAATATCCCCCCAGTAACACCCCATCTCAGCATTTCACTGCCTTCCGTAACTGCATTCATTTTATTCTAATTCGTAATTAACTTTTACAGAATTAAATTGGAGATAGAAAATTACTGTCCCGACATAAATAATCCTGCTGCTGGATGTGGCAGTGTTAACACAATCAACAACACAATTCATAAATGAAAGAAATGTTGTCATACTTATTACTTCTGTGTGCTCCATCTTTTATAGAATATTACAGTGTAAATTGAAATTTTATATGATTTAATAAACCTCAAAAAGATATTATGGCCAAGTAACCACATCACTGTAACAAATTGTCCGCCTCCCTCATTACAGAGCTTTCTCCTCACTCGGGGCTCACGGCCTCATTATCAGAGCAGTGTCTTTGACAACCCAGAGCCCATTAAAAACACCTTGAAGAAAGGGTACCCCGTACTGTGGAGTTTCAACATCTATACCAGGCTGGCATCCTTGAGGACGGTGTTATAAAATGAGGAAACAGGTCCCTTCATTTTTCATCCAAGGATTCAAGCAACAAGCACGTGATCCGGGACTGTAAGCCAGCCCCGCCACACCCCCTAGGTGACCCAAGCCCAGTGCCGCAGGGACACAAAGACGCTGCTGTCAAACAATCGAAGGACAAAAGAGAAGGGGGTTTATTACCCTGCAACTCTTTAGCTGGTTTTATAGGGCTACTACTTTAAAGTTTCTTTGTTTTCAGAGCACCAGAGCTCTGCTTGTTGCTGATTGCCATTTTTCACAGGTTTCTGCCTCAGCCAGGAACTCATTAGGGTGGCAGCAGACAGGCAGTGGGCAGAACGGACCAGCAGTGCGATTCCAGCCGGGTCTCTCCCCTTGGTGCCCATGCTTTCCCCCAAACGCCCCTGTTTTCCATTTCGGCATGAGGGAGCTGAGGGATACAAGCGTTCCAATTACATGCAGTGGTTTTCTCCGCGCCTGGTGTGATGTCTGTAGCTTCCAGCTATGTGTGGGACACACTTGCACTGGAGAATTTAATGACTTGTTTTACTGCTGCCTGCCATCAATATTTATCTATATTAACTGAAGAAAGGCATTACTCGAAATGGCGTTTCACACCTCTGAGCATTATACAGTAATTCTGAAGTCGTAAGTTGTACCAAATTCTATGGGCAAACACAGACATACAGTGCGAATGGAAATAACCCAACTCGAGGTTTTTAAACTTGAATTGTTGGCAGCAATCTGGGAAACCAAAGGCAAAACTATCTGAGTTGCTATAGGTGAGAATGACTGGATAAAAAGCAATGGAAACAATCTTTTCTCTGCATGGTTTTTCTTGAGTTAATAAGAACACCTCACAGCTATATAAAATGGAGAAGAAAAGTGCAGACAAGGCAATGAGACAATGCAGATGAGATCCAGGCTTCTTTCCACCTTAATCTTTTAAGCAAGCAGGCCTGGAAATCTCCCTTCCCTATTCCCCTTATTCAGCTTTCTCACTATTTTCCCTGTCAAAGAGCCTTCTCTGACCCCATCTTATCATGCAAACATTTCCTGGTTTGCTTCTCTTCAACATATTTGTTGAACAAATGTCTCACTCATGTGATGGTTTATGCCCTTGATTACTGCCTGCCTCCCCACTAGCCTTTAAGCTTCTTGAAGGCAGAGATGAGTCAGACTGATCCACCGTTCTGCCTCCTGGAAGGAGCACAGGTACACGGTGGTGGGGGCCACCTTGCATTTGCAGAATGCATTATCTACCCTAGGAGACCACAGGCTTGAAGCACAGTGGCTATTTCTACTGTCTGTACAGACCACATCATTTTGAATCAACACCTTTAAAAAGATCATTTCAACATCTCATGCTTGAAGTCTTCTCAAAGACCAGAATTTTCAAGGGTAAAAGGACGTAGGAGACCAGTTGGGCCAACCTTTCACTTTACAGAGGAGAGAACTTAGTTCCGGGGGAATTGGGAAACTCATCTAAGGTCGTTTGATGCTTTGCAGTAGCAGGAGAAGCTTCAGAACCTGGGCTTCTGGCAGCCTTCTGGTTCCAGCTCTCTGTCTCTACACACTTTTACTCTGTCTCCAAAGTTACATTTTCCAGCCAAAAGCTTCTACAATGGCTTGACTTTCACATTCTGGCCTGAAATGTACATCTTATAATTCTCTCATCTTAAGAAATTATGTTTATGGGACATCTGGGCAAGAGAATTAGTCCTCAATTCATAATAGATAAGGTTTACATTTTTAATAACGGAATTTGAACTTCACAGAAACTTGATAACTGTACAACTAGCCCAACATACTTGGTTTTATATTCATCCAAAATTACTCACCCAGCGACTTTCTACACTTTGGAAGAAATACTAGACTTGGAAATAGAAATAGTGAACAGAAGGACACACATTCAGGGGGAGTTTGATTCCCAGTCTCTCTGAAGTTGTAAAAGCCTGCTGCTATTTGGTGGATTCATAAAATAGGACTGACACATAATTTTTTTTTTAAGTGTTAAGTGGAATTAAATTATTTTCATTTTAGAGCTTGGAAGCACTCCTTGAATTAACCAGAGATACCCTGGAGAATGAACTACGAGGCTGAGAATCACTGAATTAAGATGCTGAAAAGCAGTAGGTAAGACCTTGTATATATCCATCTACATTCAGGCATGAATCTTAGCATGACTTATAAAGTGATTTATGTTCCTTAAATAAATAGATAGGCATATTTAAAAGGGGTTTAAAAGGTGTCAAGAAAAAAAAAACTGTTCAGAAAACACTGGTGCTTCTTGCTGTTTACAGAAAACAAGGGGAGATGTAGGTCTAATTTCATGCCATCCTAGGCACTAGTACTTTTAGCAAATGAAATTATATACTAAAATAAAATCTTTTCTTTCAATTACATCTGCTTATCAACTAAGTTCTGAATAAAGTTAATTTGCTATTTATTCACTAAAATTATTTTGTGCTATTTGCTTATGTATCTTTGCTAAATAAAGAACAGCATGGCTCATAATATGGGGCAGAATCTTTGAAAATGAAGAAATATGTAAAGCTTTTTTTTAACATCAAATCAATATCTCATTTTCTTAGTGATTAATTCAGAATGAGCATCCAGCTAGTAAGGTTTTAACTAATGTATATCTCAATCTTTTATTTACTCTTCATACTTCCAAAACAGGATCGTTTCTGTATCAGTTGATCATCTTATTGATATTCCCTGTATTAGGTCAGTGGAACCTGGAGAGATGAGAAACAGTTTTAGGTATCTTGAAATCAGGGTACAGAAATTTTCTTCATTCTTTCAGGCTAACAAGCAGTGACAGGTATTCAAAGCATCAAACTGTCAACTCTGGGACTTCTACTGTCGTCTGCATCATAATCTATTTCTTAGTAACACTTGGTCTGAGCAGCAGTAATAGAATTAATTATACTTCATTTTGCTGCCTTTAACAGTATTGACCAAATTTGAGAACAAATGAGAAGTGCTTATCAAGCTTGAAGAAAATAATCCATCAGTGGCACAATTTAAATTCTCTGCAGTTCTCTTATTAATCAAAGTAACACTTACTATCCTATCTCCACTTCCCATTAACAGTCATTAAGCCCTGCTGCTGATTGAAGCAATTTCTTTAGGGATCTCAACCTCATTTTTAAGAGAACCTACTTTAGTGGAAAACAATATCATATAAGCACGGCAACTTAAAAGAGAAGGGAGAAGTTCTTCAATCATGTTCTGACCTTGATATTTCTCAGTGGTGTAAGTTCGAAAAGTACACAACTGTGAGCTTGGAAACTTCAGGAGCGAATGGCTGCCCTTGCCCAGCACCCGAGAGAGACACAAATCCAACAAGCAAGGCACGGACTTGGGTTAAACACCTTGCCAGCCCTTCTAAGCTACTGGGCCCCCTGGGTCATTCTTTCACAGGGTCAGCTGCATCCCAGACACAGGGAACACACTGAGAAGGGCCTGCCAGGAATACCTTGGTCTTGACTTGTGGCTCTGAGCAGGTGCATGGTGGAGACATAAGACAAGACATCTGGAGTCGCAGGACGTTGAGTTGGAGGCAATAGTCAGCGCTACTAACCTGCAGGACCTTGAGCAACTAGTCTATTCTTTCTGTCTTCATTTTTTCTCTGAATAGAAATAATAATATCATCTGCTAGAGGTACTTTTCCAAATTGCTGTAGAAAGCACATCAGAAAATGTATGTGAATATCCTTTGCAATTGATTAACTCCTTACAAATGTGAGCAAGTCAAGTCCTAGAAGTCACAGACGGTGTTTCGTTCAATGCTCTCCCCAGGTCCTTGCCCAGTGCTTATCTGTAGTAGGTGCCCAATTAAGCACTGAGTTAATGCTAAAGAAGATATTTCCAAACATGAGAATAAGGGAATCCACATGATTAAAGTGGGGCAATTGTCTTTCAAAATCACCTGTGGAGTGGAATGGGGCCATAAATGCACCACATACAATTCTAGGGCACTGGATGAAGACAAAGCATGATTAGAATCAAGGGAATTTGGAGGGCAATGTCTTCAGGGCCGAAAAGAACTCTGTGATCAGTATGACTGAGGAAACAGTGGTCACAAGAGGAAAAAGCCCAGAGAGTGTTGGTGATTGGTGAGGTAAAGCAACACCCACAGCCAGTCTGGTGATGCCAAGGAAGAGGCTAGTACTGAGATGAGGTTAGTGCTTCCTCACCAAGGACTCTCTGCCTTCTGCCCCTTGGGATTTAATGGCAGTGCCACTGACAGCAGCTTCAGTAGCTGGGCTACTACTAGTCAAGCCACCAAGTTGAATGCAAAGGAATCACATATCAGGGTTGGGGGTGGACTTGGGCTTTGGCGCAGGATGGCATCTCATCCACCAGTGTTACTGTGTCAAGGCATCTAGTGCCCTAGACCTCCTCATCTGCATAATCCCATGGAAATCAGTGTTTCCTTCTTGTTATTCACTGTAATTCACTGTAACCCCAATATTTAAAAGCCAAAGGCACCGGTTATAAAATTTCTAGGTGGTAAAACACTCAGCATTTATCCTGTTCCATCTTATGGAAGAGAAAACTGGTTCAGAGAGGTACAGTGGCTTGCCTGAGGTCATCCAGCCGGGCATGGTTGGCCAACTTTAGCTCATTCAGAAGTGAACTTGCTCCTTTGTGCTGCCTTTTGAGGTCTCTTGTGAAGCCCTTCTCTTTTTCCCAGAGAAGGCTGTGTTCCTCTGGAGGAGACCCAAACAGCCCTCTCAGGAAGGACTTCTGCACACATCTGTCCCCTTCTTATTTTTATGATTTAGGCATGGGACTCTCTTGCTTTGGGCTAGCTCCAACATAAGGGTGTCAGAGATTGGACAGGAGAGATAGATCCATTATTTTGCTTTAATGGTCAAAGTCCTGGGAGAGATCAATCAAGACTCGGATCTGAATTTGCTTGGCCAGCATAGACGTGAAGACGCCATTCAATAGGCTGTTGGGCCTGATGAATAAAGACAATCATATAATCAATGAAGAGAGGGAATCACCTCAGATTCCAATGATCACTAATGTTTTCAGTTTCAAATCATGTCCTGCTCTTGAGATGCTCCCAGGCCAAAAGAGAGCAGAGCTCAGCAGAGAGTGAATTTTCCTTCCTTGCAGAGATGAAGGGCACCATCCACCACTTAATTTCTGGTAAGGCATTAAATGTATGATTCTCATCTCTCAGAAATGAGTCACTGAGCTGAATTTTTGGATCAATGGAATACCTACTCCTGTTAAAGCACTTAAAGAGGAAAACATCTACAAAATGTCCCATTAGGCTGACAAATTTATAATGCTATGAAAAGTGTGCCAGCAGTTTCAAAGCCGAGTAGAGCGTTGTCATTTAAAGAGTATGAATGGATTTGAGTTTAGCGATAGCTCATCGACATGAACAGGTTTAGCCATCACATCCCTTCCCAATATTTCCTCCATTTACTTTTAACTAGGCATCCGTATGCCATGACAGAATGTGGACATCATCTTAAAAAATCAGTTGTAAAATGAATGATATTAAATGGACTTTCACAGCATGAAGACATGGAAATATATTCTCATCTTGATGTGTGGGGCTGTACAGACATAAATGCCATTAGCATCGATGGTAATTATGTGCGTAAATCCCCACACTCTGGATGAGATTATGCCCCTTAGTTTGCAAGTACAATGATGGGCTCATTTTTGAGACTAGAAACAGCTGAGACTTTTCCCCCCTCTCACTGGAAGAGAGATTCAGAGTGGCTTAGAGCGTAAAATCTGATCACCCACTTTCCCAAAACATGCAATTCAAGCATTTTAAAACTCTTTTGCCTCAGAAAAGCTAAAAATGTAGAAAAAAAGTCTTAAACTGCTGTCTGAGTATTCCAGTAATTTATGACAGATCACTCATAGTTTCCTGTCACCTGTGAGGGTGGGTACACTGTAGGAGCTATAAACTCTCACCACCAATTTTTTTTTATTATGGTCTGATAACTAGCAAGAATAATATTTTTTTAGTCAACCCAGAAAAGGCTATTTAGCTACAATGAAAATGTGTGGAAAGTGAGCAAATTTAGCATCTTGCTCATCAAAACCAGTATATTCTAATCTTATGAAAACAGGCGGCAGATGACAGTGCCAGGGCAAAAGTTCAAGTCTCCTGTTTTTAATTCTTAAATTAATAAGGCAGAGTGACCCAGAGTTTTGGTTAGACCTCACCTTATACTGTAAGGAAACAAAAAAAGTCCTGTTTGCCCAAAAGTCAGAAGACATTGCCACAGGGGGCCACCTGGTTTATAACTTTACAAACACTTTATCAGGGGAAGATGGGGCAAGGAGACACATGTAATTAAAATATACTAAAAAAACAAGCCATTGTGGCTTTCAATTACAATAGAACTAAGAAGCAACCATATTATTTCTACAAACTATTTTCACTTAGCACAGTTCAGATGGAATTATTGCCATGACCTTTTAAAAATGTGAAAGAGTGAATCAATATCCTTTCACAGGCAAGATTGCAGGAGCAGAATTGGCCGTGCTGTAATAGTGTGTATTTCTGCATCAGAAGGCAGTTGAAACCTAATTATCGTCAATCACATACAAGGTAGCTCCCCATCCTGATGAGCCCGGGTGGGCAGAAGTGTGCATAGGAGGGTCTGTGCCTCTGGATCTTCATGGAGGAGGAACACATGTGGTGAAGAGGCCGGGGGAACCTCGGATGCCCTGGGCAGGCGGAATAAGGCTTACAGGTGAGTTATAGGGACTGTCACTCATTTACAATAACTAACACTGGCCTGTCAGAAACAGCCACCTGTAAATGATGTATGAATGGCTGGCAGCCTGCCATCCCCCAATAGACCTTGCAGCCAAGAATCACATTTTATTGTCGAGGTCATCGGAATGCTTACTTGGATACATGCCATATATTATTAAAAAATAACAAACAGCCAATCAGCAACAATTCTTAAGGCTCAAGGGCAAAATAGCCAACCTGCCTTTCGAAAATAGAAAAGCGACCATCCAAGATCCATTTTAGCAGGTAATTTTTTAATTGCTTCTCTCCAGATATAAAGAAGCAACGCTCTGGAGAAGCCTAAGCCTGGCAATACAGTGTCAGATAGAGAGCATACATATGGATATTCACTTTTCCTAAGCTCTTTTATCCATGATGCCAGCCAAACAAAAAGAAAAACAAACTTCTCTTCATCAACAACAGTGACAGCTCCAACTGCTAGGCTACCTGCTGATAAGTTCCCAGGCTATGAAAGCCACAGCAACCAGTTAGGGAGGTGAGGAAATAAGGACTTCAGGTTTGATTTTTCTATTCAGTTCCATCTTCTTGGATTCTGCCTGAAACACTAAGATAATCATATATACTATGACACTTTTATTTGGTGCAATCTTTTTTGTAAACCATCAGAAGGCTGTATCATATTTTTAATTTTATTCAATAGACTAAGTGTGAGTAGAAGTTTCAACATTATTCGAACACAAGAAACAACACTAGGACTTCCTGGAAGGACAGAGGGTAAGACTTCACCTTCCAATGCAAGGGGTGCAGGTTTGATCCCTGGTCAAGGAGCTAAGATCTCACATGCCTCACAGCCAAACACCAAAGCCTAAAAGAGAAGCAATATTGTAACAAATTCAATAAAGAGTTAAAAAATGGTCCACATAAAGAGATCTTTTAAAAACCCACATTATTAATGTTATGGATATTAAGCCATGAAGAACTGTTTGACAGCCCCTTGTAACTTTGCTTTAAAGCACCACCCCCACAAAAATAATCTATTCTGTAGCCATACACTTTCAAATCTTGTCCTATCTACCTTGGGGCTGAAAAATCTCTGAGAATCAGCCTGCACAGCCTCCAGCTTCACTTACTGCCACAGAAATGAAGGATTTGGCATATTTGTTAACATTATATAGTAATTGGACAATCTTTTGTTCAATGCTCTTAATGTTCCTAGAATAAAAACATTAAAAATGCACTTAAAAAAACTGGGAATACTCATTTCATACAAGCAATAGTTTTTAATTTAGAAAAAGAGTATAATTGAAATTACATTTGTTATGCAGAGACTACCAATAATTATCTTGGCTTTAAATATGCAGACACAAAGATTCCTTTGGAACTGATGACTCTTTTCAGAAGTGGCTACTACTGGTTGAGCTCAGTGATCCAGGCCCTGGCCTGTGAAGCAGGTGGTCCTCAGAGGTAGCAGATGGCCTTCCAGAGCTGCCAGGTAGCACCTGTGCCGATTTAGCCAGGACATGCCTGCCCCAGCAGTAAGTCACAGTGCTGGTCCCAGTCATACCACCTTAGCCAGAGTTCTTCAGTTAGACAAATCCTTTTCCCACAAAACTGTGACACACCATTGTTTTAGCCTCTGGTTTCCTAACATGATCATCAAAAATGAGAGAACCTAGACGCACATGACAAAGATGAAAAGAGAAGTTGGAATCCTGCCCCAGCCATGACTTTAGGGGTTTGGGAAAAGTGCCGTTGCTAAAAGCAGTGACCTACAGGAAAGGAGGGACTCTCACAGGATGCCTCTGGGGCTCAGTACAGCACACAAGAGCCTCTCTCTTAAACAGCTCATGGCCAAAGCCAACTTTAATACCTCCTCTGGATGATACATCAGGTTACTGCAATATATGTGACTCTAATAACTACTGTACAGTAACCACTGCAAGTCCTCTGAACAGGAAGCTTCTCAACATACTGATCTCGAATGTCCCGCAAGGGCTATAAAGTGATTGTTGTTGACCATTGTCTTGTATTAATGTCCCCTAAATAATAATAAACTTTAACACTAGAAAAAAAAATTCTCATTCAGGAACGTATTTCTTGTAAAGTACCATATGATGTAAAAAAAATAATAAATTTCCCTCTTGGCAACTTAATTTGTAGATAACAGAGGTTGTGTTTAGATAGGAGTGTAACATGAAATTTGGAATCTATGTGACTGTTTAATATCATTAAGGGAATATTGTATTGATTACAATGGCTCAGTAAAGTAACTGGTTTCCATGTGGTTCTATCAATCTATTTCTGTAACACTGTACACTAGTTTTCCCCCCAGAGTACTCCTTGTAATGCTGAGAAAGTGTCAGAAATAATGACTGTCTACCTATATCTGCAATAAAACGTAGAGCATGGATATTATAGTTGTAAGTATCAAAGATTTATTTCATGACTGCAGGTAATGATGAATCTTTTAGCACAACTAATGTCTGGAGGAAACCTCTCTTCTTCTCCGAGCTGTCACATGGAGACTATTTATAGGGCCCTTAGTGCTGTGGGGTTTTAGCATAAAGAGGCAATGTGTCTAAGGTGCCACTGGATGGAAATGTTAGCAAGGGCTTCCTCTCATTGAAGATCTTTTAGTAGATGGCATTAGATTCCCTCTTTGTGTGTTTACGTCCCCCCAAAGACAGGGGACAGATGTTTAACATC